>NC_071263.1:13319470-13451970 GCF_023375685.1 Ictalurus furcatus
GACTATGGTCCCAGCTGCCTTGAGATCATTGACAAGATCCTCCCGTGTAGTTCTGGGCTGATTCCTCACTGTTCTCATGATCAATGCAACTCCACGAGGTGAGATCTTGCATGGAGCCCCAGGCCGAGGGAGATTGACAGTTCTTTTGTGCTTCTTCCATTTCCGAATAATCGCACCAACTGTTGTCCCCTTCTCACCAAGCTGCTTGGCAATGGTCTTGTAGCCCATTCCAGACTTGTGTAGGTCTACAATCTTGTCCCTGACATCCTTGGAGAGCTCTTTGGTCTTGGCCATGGTGGAGAGTTTGGAATATGACTGATTGATTGCTTCTGTGGACAGGTGTCTTTTATACAGGTAACAAACTGATATTAGGAGCACTCCCTGTAAGAGTGTGCTCCTAATCTCAGCTCGTTACCTGTATAAAAGACACCTGGGAGCCAGAAATCTTTCTGATTGAGAGGGGGTCAAATACTTTTTTCCCTCATTAAAATGCAAATTAATTTATAAAATTTTTGACATGCGTTTTTCTGGATTTTTTTGTTGTTATTCTGTCTCTCACTGTTCAAATACAACTACCATTAAAATTATAGACTGATCATTTCTTTGTCAGTGGGCAAACGTACAAAATCAGCAGGGGATCAAATACTTTTTTCCCTCACTGTATATATATACATACATATGTATAATATACATATATTATGTATATATATATATATATTATATATACATTATATATATATATATATTTATATATATATATATATAATATACATATATATTATATATACATATATATATATTTATATATATATATATAATATACATATATATTATATATACATATATTATATATTATACATAGACACACATATATATATATATGTATGTATAATATACATATATATACATACATATATACATATATATGTATAATATACATATATATACATATATACATACATATATACATATATAATATATTATACATACATATATATATATATATTATACATAGACACACACATATATATGTATGTATAATATACATATATATACATTATACATACATATATATGTATAATATACATATATATTATATATATATACACATATATACATACATATATATTATATATACATATATATATATATATATAATATACATATATATTATATATACATATATACATACATATATATGTATAATATACATATATACATACATATACATACATATATATGTATGTATAATATACATATATATTATATATACATATATAATATATTATACATACATATATATATATATATTATACATAGACACACACATATATATGTATGTATAATATACATATATATACATTATACATACATATATATGTATAATATACATATATATTATATATATATACATATATACATACATATGTATAATATACATATATTATGTATATATATATATTATATATACATTATATATATATATATATATACACATACATACATATATATATAATGTTGTAAATAAATTAGCATTTTGCATTTCATAAATAATATTTTGGTGACTGGTCCTGTGCAATCTGGCCCCCTTTCTGTAAAAAGTTTTATATATATATATATATATATATATATATATATATATATATATATATATTTACAGACCACATCTCAACAACTGCATGGTCCTGTAGGTTCATCCTGTACAACATCAAGAAAATCAGACCCTACCTCACCAAACACACTACACAACTACTAGTCCAGGCTCTTGTGATCTCAAAACTGGACTGCTGCAACTCACTACTCTTGGGCCTCCCAGCCAGCTCCATCAAACCCCTTCAAATGATTCAGAATGCAGCAGCACGCCTCATATTCTACCAGTCCAAGAGAACCCATGTCACACCCCTCTTCATCTCCCTCCACTGGCTTCCTGTAGCCGCCTGTATCAAATTCAGTGCCATGATGCTCACCTAAAAGACCTTGTCTGGAACAGCACCCTCCTACCTCAACTCTCTCCTGAAGGCTTACGTTCACTCACGTAATCTGCAATCGATTAATGACCGACGCTTAGTAGTGCCTACTCAGCGTGGCTCAAGGTCACTTTCAAGAACATTCAAACTAACTGTTCCTCAGTGGTGGAATGAACTTCCAACCTCAACCACAGAATCTGTCACCATCTTCAAGAAACAGTTAAAGACCCACCTCTTCCGTGAACACCTAACCACCCCCCCAAAAAAACCAACTTACTCTGCAGACTTTGCTTCTCTAGATCTCAATTAATGGATCTTGTACTGTAGTACTACTTGTATTGCTCTCTGCTTGATATATCACTTTGCTTGTATTTTCTCATTTGTAAGCCGCTTTGGATAAAAGCGTCTGCTAAATGAATGAATGTAAATATTTTTAAAGTTTGGATACCCCTGATTTATACCAAAATAATTCATACACTTGATTAATTGTCATTATGAATAAACTGAATAAAGAGGTCCATCCGCACCATGTAGGGGTCAACAGACAGATACAACGTCCTGACAAGGACTTCTCCCTGTTTCAGCTCAGTGGACAAACTCGTCTCCTCCACCCGGAAGTTATCAGGAGACGGATGGCCGTTTCTTCCTTTGCACAAACAAAACGAAATATTGAAGGTATAATCATATTTGTATAAATACTTAAAGCACCTCAGAATATACATAGAAAATTCGCTTACCTGGCCGAGAGGCTAAGACAACTCTTTGCACTGTTAACATCTTAATAGTAATAACAATAATAATAATAATCACTTAGCAAAGCGAATGGTTTATGTTACATAATCAAATCAATAAACAGCAGCTCATCGACTATGTCCCAAACCGTACTCTATACACTAATTATGTAAGGAACGCCGCCTTTGTTGGAGTGCTAATTTGGCACACTATTTAGTACGAAGGCAGGCGATTTGGGACGCAGCCTGCAGTAAATTCGCCCAGAAACCACTGCGATCTGACGCGATTTCACTTTTAAAGCAGCATTCAAACCAGCATAGTATAATCTATATCATACTGAACAACATGACACATGTGGATACGCACTACGTAGGCGTGCTATTTAGTGCAATAACATACTGTTCAGGGTGTAGAAGCAGTAAAACGAGCTCAAATACCGGGATTGACTTCCGGTCGTGGTAAAAACGGATGTTTCAAAATAAAAGTGCATAATAAAGAAAAATAAAAGTAAAATCTTTTGGTAAAATCACATATGCAAAACAAAATAGAAGAATGTAGGGTTAATTATTATACAAAGGATCTTACAATACATATAACACGCAACACATTCCAAAAAATGTGTTTTTATTAGTTTAATAATCAGTTCTATTTAATGCAAGAAAGTAAATTTAAAAAAAAACAAGCTCTCTATGTGTGCAGTAGAGAACAGGTTCCAAAGCCAGCTCTTCCTGAATTAAAATGGGTGTGTTAGAACAAGGAAGAGCTGTAAAATGTGCTTGACAGCGGGTACAGCAGGACCAGAGTTGGGAACTAATTTAATAGAGCTTTTAACGTGTGTGTGTTTTTAACATTTTATTTCCAGTGAACACAAAAGAACAGTCAATTTACAAGTGAAGTGTAGTTCATGAATGATTCGTTTATGACTCGGGAACAACGAGTTGTCTTAGAGAGTGACTCGTTTCCGGACACGGACAAACACACACACACACACACACACACACACACACACACACACACACACACACACATTTTAATTATATTCCGCTGAAATAAACGAGATGACTCGAAAAAGTTTCGTTCATTTTGCTGAACGAGATTCAAAGATCCGAGTCAGTAAAATGGTCCGAACTTATCATCACTACAATTTACTCATTTTGCACATATCTGTTTAGGGATTAAACACGAATGTGCCAATGTAAAATTAACCCCCAGTCGAATATTTCGGTATTTCTGCACTCGCCGGGTATGGGTGTGTGTTTCTTTAAGCAAGTTGTGCGAAGTCTAACTCAAACACATAGCCCACACACGTGGAGAACTGTCGCTATTGAACACTCAAACACTTAAGAGCCAATGAATGCTCTTTGACGCCTTGGGAATCACGTGACGTCCTACTCTGACTCTTATTGGTCGCTGAGTAATTATGTCAGGCCCTGCTGGGGTTGCACTTTATTTAGGTCAGACATCTCAATCTGTATGTGGCTGAGATTATAAAACTTAATTTTTACAGTTTAGTAAACAATTCCTTATCGCTTGTTTCAAGAGCAGTTTTTTTTTTTTTTTTTTTTACAGTTTCGCAGGGTGGCTTGTAATAGAAATATAGCTTATGAGAAAACTACACGTCGTTTAGAAATGCCTTTACAGCTGATCAATGAAGGATCAAACACTTTGACTATCAGGTCAATGAATCACTCCAGCAGTGTAATTTATATATCCGCTTATTACTGAAACAAATGCCTACACAAACTTCTCAGAAATACCTACAGTGAAAAAGCACACATTAAAAAGTTAATGCATTTTAAATACCTCGAAATACTATTCAGAACCTGTTTTTTTTTTTTTTCAGGGCTAGATCCTACATCCTATATGAGCGATGTGCTCATGTTACAAACTAGGAAGTGACGCTTGAAAGTCCCCCCCCCGCGCATGAAGGCAGAGAGTACAGAAGAAGTGCTACGCGAATTACTGAGGTACTGTAATAACCATGCTATTTCCTGTGGGTTCATTTTAAATGCAGTCATGCTCGAAATAGCGATGAGTTCGACTTGGTGCAATATGTCGGAAGATGATCCTGAGTGAGCTTTAGTTTTAATGCTTTGGGTGGTTCCTTGTTGAAATGACAGAAGTGCATGTCCAAGCTCCTGTAGATGCTTCCTGCAGACTAGAACTTGTGCTACACGGGTTGCGACAGTATGATGAAGGGGTTGTTAAATGCACAGGGTAGTATCTAAGAGAAAAGATTTCTTTTTCTTTTTTTTAATTTTCAGAATAAATAACCCGTTTGTATTTTATTTTTAAGGAAATTCAACCTAGGGTTGTTGCACTAAAGGGGGTGCTCATGCTATCTGTAACTATATTATATAAGTAACTACAACTATCATAATATATATTGTTTTTTTTATACCATGCCCACTATTTTGCTTGTAGTGATTTCTAATATGTAGCATTTCAACTAGTAAGTAATGGCATGTGTTTAGAAAGGGGTTTGATATTTGACTGAAGGATTACACTTTTTTTTTTGGTTTCATTTGCATAAAGTTACACAATAATAAATAACTGCTCATATTGACCCTAGCACATGAATATTTAATAGTTTAGATGGCTTACCCACACAAAACAGGCTCAAGAAGTGTAGCACGGTATCAATAACCACTTGCAATGAATGTTTGTTGGCTTTGCACTTTATTTTAAGCTACAGCAGAAACCGCTTGCACACACTCTTGACACATGGCTTTTGGGGCCCAGTGTCTCCTTTCTCTTGGCAAGCATGCTTGGTCATGCCTGTAGCTGTTGTTCTGAACTGCTCTGTAGCCTGCACATATAGCAATCATGTGTTAGAAATTCGTGATCGGATTCTAAAGCCTCTTGGTTGTTGTTTTCAGTTTAAATCAGATGATTTTTTATAAAACATGGTAAATACATTTTGTACCTGTCAGGCTAGTGTTTTAGTCATGCTTGGTTTTCAATAGAAGGTTGTGGTTGAATGTGTATATGAACTCGTATACAGGCTCAGGTACTGAAATATGTCTTTGATATAGAGTAATGTAGTATTTGTAAGAATCTGAGCAATTTTTATTATTATTATTTTTAATTTTTTTTTTTTTAAACAATTTTGGTGAAAAGATATGCCACTATACAAAAGGTATGGGGGGGGTCTTACACCAAATGGTGTAAAAAAATAAAAATAAAGTTTTGCAGCCATTTGGTGTAAGAATACATTCCACAGACCATACAGGTTTATTGTATGGACACAACCCAACTATTCAGTTAGGCATGTGAGAAGTTTTATTCCTGAACCTTCAACCGTGAGAATACAAACCAGGTCACACGGTTAAAATATTTTAAACTTTTTCTATCATATTAACATTACGGTTTCTAGTTTGATTAAATTTGCATTATTTAGTGTATATATATATATATATATATATATATATATATATATATATATATATATATATATATATATATATATATATATACATACACACATATACATACACATATATACATACACACACACACACACACACACACACACATATATATATATATATATATATATATATATATATATATATATATATATATATATATATATATATATATATATATATATATATATATATACACACCCTACTCTGCTCTGTAGATTGGGAGATTAGGGAATGAATGAAACTCAGTGTCAGGGGCAGACTTAGCACTAAGCAAATTTAGGCGAACACCTTGGGTCCCCAGAAGCCAAGAGCCCACTAAAAATGCAAATTGTAGCTATATAATTTTAATGAGTAATGCTATATAATATATGCTGAAAATGTAAATATTGATATTAAAACACTGAATAGTGTGAACACTATTCCTATATTTTGGCCCCAAATCACTAAACCTGTCCCTGTGTTACTGGTATAATTTTATACCCTTTCAGTTGAAGTGTTTAAATAAATAGGTTTAGAGCATTATTTCTGAGAAACACTGGTTTTACAGGATTTATTAAAGTTCTGGCTGTGAAAACAGTGGGCTTTCATTTGATTTGCACGAACATCTGTGCATTCTGGCCTACTGCTTTCACTCGTTCTTGTTTTGTTTCATTCTTCCCAAAAGTCTGGAGTGGTCATATACTGTAATGGATTTATAACTGGAGAGTTATTTGGTTCCTCACTCACGCAGGAACACCGCAGTTTTCCTCTGACGGAATTTCCCGCACGACCCCGGCGCGTTTGCTGTACAGTTCTCTCTCTCCACGCCCCACATGGAAGTCACGGCCTAATATGGTAGCGGAAGTAGGCGAGGCCAACCGGACTGGAGGATCACAAGACTGGAGCTGAAACAAGAAATGTGTTGTTCGATAGTGCTTATGGACTGCGCCTTAAAAAAAGAGAGAGACCAAGAGAGCTTGAAGACGTTCATGCAGATAAAAGCAAACGGCGTGCACTTTTCTAATCCCTGCTAGCTCTTTCTTTTGCAGAGAAGCTATTCGGTTTCTAACTGGATCCTCGTTATTTTTGTGAAAGTCTACCTCTTGAGTAATACTGGAGTGAGGTCAGCATAGCATGACTCAACCTTGGATGTGCATGCAGTCATTTCTGGGCTATTGCTTTTCCAGCTTGGCGCATGGACATACAGGAGTTTCTCTCTCTCTGAGATCCCTGAAGAAAGCGGTAAGGTTTATTATTATTATTTTATATATTTTTTTTATTTTCAGCGGCTGCAAACTAGATAGGTGGTAGTGTTTACCAAAATGGTGGACACTTTAAACAGTCCATTGCGCGCCGAGTAGATTTGTAAACAACTTGAGCTCCTTGTGCTGGAGTTCTGTCGGGGCTAACTTGCTAAATTGTAACGTTAACCATTTCGATGTGTCTGTGCAAAAAACAACAAAAAACGAAAAAGGAAACCGACTGACATTGCGTAATGGTAGGTAACTGTAGAGCTTTGTCATTTCGAAAGCTACAACTGTGCTTCAGTTTAGTTGCGTTTACAGACTTGACAACTCTGAAGCTGGAGGCATGGCTGCAGGCTGCCACCGCTCTGCTTTCCTCCAGTTCGCCACTGTTATCATGCTGTCCTGGCCATTTACACGGCGTTATTGTTGTCGCACTTTGTTGCAGTGTGCCACGGAATTAGTGAGTGTATAATCCCGTTTCTGCAACAAAAGACTGCTCGTAAATCGCGCTGAGCTGGCTGGACTCAAGGGAGGGGGCTCCAGCATGGGCATAGTAGTGCTGAGCGCCTCATCAATACACTACAGTAGTGCAAAAACAAACAAACGATATTCCTTGTCAAGCATGGCGCTTTGACTGATTTTAAAATCACAATTAAAAAGCATTAGGTGCTGGTACTTGACCTTACAAGCCTATTTCTCGCCTGGTGTGCCGTTCTACCTTATATTATACACTTATATTATATATTGTGACGTTGCATTGCCCCTTGTGCTCTCATGAAAAACAACACAGTATTAAACTGTACCTTTCCATGTCGTCGGGGATAGTACTCTTATCTTTTGTACCTTTTTAATATGTATTTTCACCCAAAAGTGAGGCTATTCTGTACTTTTAAAATAAAATAAAGTTTTAAGCTGCACAACTGGACTGCAATTACCTTGTAAACTAGGGGAAAGAAAGTACTAAACAACCCTAGGCCTACCTTTCCTTGTTGTTGGTGTGGCTAGCTTCAAATGTACACCTTTTTAATATCTTTTGTTTGTAAATAAATGTGCATATAATTATATATTTAAGTGAATTAAGGCGCATGAATTGATCATAATTACATTTTCGAGTAAAGCTTAAAAGGTACAAAGGTACATCTAGGTAAAATAGGCTATACATACCAAAGGTACAACTAGATTAGTTTGGACATAGTACTTGCTTTGATTGGAATGTAATGCCCATTAAAATAAACCCGTCTTAACACTGTTTACATTCACCGTCTATAAACGGCTAGTTTCCAAACCAAGTAGCCCACTACTGTACTAAGAAATATCTTGTCAGAATAGTAGTTTTCAATAAAACCATGTTGTTTACCGTATATTTGGTATGATAGTATGCTGAAGCATGTGGCTCCGACCTCTAGCCTAGGTGCTGTTCACATTCACATGTGTAGTGAAATTATACTGAACACTTGCAGCTGCCTTGTAGAAACCAGAGCTTGTAATGCTTTCATAATATGGCGGAAGACCATAAATGTCAAGACCACTTTCCTTAAAATAATTTACACACGACTGTGCACGCCTTGCTCAGTGTCTTGCATGAACTTGCTATAGATCCTTAATTACGAAGGTCTGCATGATTACTGTCGCTTTCCTTTAGTACATACACAATGGTCGTTTTTAAGGTTGCACTTGCATAAAGAAACGCATTAACAGTTCAATCTTTTGGCAACGTTGTATCGGTATATTTTTGCGTTGTGGCAGGATCAGGGTGCAAATGCAAATCATCATGTGTGATCTAAGAGCATGCTGGGTTTTCCCCCTCGTACCTTCTCTGCTCACTTGTTCTAAACAAAGGCAATCCAGGGCGGTGTTGTATTATTAGTTTATAAATGAATAACCTGGTGAATCTTGCAGGAGCTCATTCCTATGTTAATGTATTACATTCATATATTAAAGGTTGGTGCCGAGAATGAGGAACTGCTGGCTGTAGTCGATGTTACTTTAAGTCATCAGATTTTCAGGACTTTACAAACCTGACTGTAAATATCTGAAATAAGACGTGGTGTAATGAGGTCTTAAATGCAGCACCTGCATGATTTTTAGATCTCAGGCCATGTTTCATTATAAATCAGCTCCTCGTAATATATGTGCACAAAGCTATTTTGGAAGTGTTTAGTAGAGAGGGAAATTCAGAGCTGATAAAACCACAGAATAGTTTCCATGGAGAAGTTTTTTTTTTTTTTTTCTTCTCCTTTTTTTTTTTTTTTTTTTTTTTACTGCTGACAAATGTTAATCTAGGAAAGTGTCAATTGAATTTGGTGCTTTGAAGGTTCTCGTGGTAAAATTTTTTAAATAAAGGCTTTAGGTGCTATGGGTTTGCAGAAAAGACTGAGCAAATGAAAAGACAGCATATAATTTAATGCATGTTAATACATTATATATGTTAAGGCATGTGAATGTCTAATATAATGTTAATTAAATATATTATGGAACAGCATCATGATATACAGAACTGTAAGTTGGTTGAATTGCTTAATTTTAAGTGCCCAATATACAGTCTTGTTTTGATTGTATGTAACTTTTTCCCTTTTTCATTTTGTTCTCTCTCTCTCTGTCTGTCTGTCTGTCTCTGTCTCTCTCTCTGTGTGAAATCGGAGGATAAATAATAATTTCTAATTGCCAAGCGTACAGTTAAGTTTCCAAACGTACAGTTGATTGTGTTCTCACATTTTCTGCTGTGACTCACAATGTGGTATCATTGGTGGTTTGCTGAAATGAGTGTGATGCCTAAAAGTGTTAGTTTATTTAATCTGAGTGAAAAAAAAAATGCACAGTATAACTTGAATGCAGTCTGCGTTTGTCATACAGCGAAAAACACAACTGGTAGACCACCTATTCAATGCACCTTTTCCACTTAAACCCTTCCACTGGGTCTGTACTCGTGAAAGAAACGGATTACCTTTCTAAGTGTGTACACTTGTGGCTGATGGTTTTGGTCCCTCTCTTTTCAGGTTGTCACCCATGAACACACAACAGAAATTAAGTTCCTGGAGTTTCAAATTGCCTTGATTCACTAGGAATAGAAGAAGACTTGGTACTAAGGAAAGCAATAGACATGTTTGAGGGTCTGTCAGTTGACACTGTGATTTCTGCTAATGGGATGCTGCAGTTTTGCATTTTAAAGCTGACTTCCGTTCCAACTATGCTTAGCAGATTTGGATGACCACAGACTCTTCAAAGCCTCTAACTACATTTGTGAACAAAGAGGGACATAGACAGTTAATCACACTGGAGAGAGCTTGGTGTGGTTTGGAGGTTTGAACTCTTCTTTACCCCTCCACGAGCTCACTCCAGCCCTCTCTTACCACCAATATTCATGATAGTCATGAGTTTGCCAGCTCAACAGAAAGCCAACACAAAGAGGACAGGCAAACGCATCACTTTCTTTAACGACCAGGGCGTTGCAATGAAAGAAGCTTCTCAGCGCACGGAGGGCTCCTACTATGGCATGGGGGCCCCTCCCTCGGAGTCAGACCACAATGACTCTGCGAGTGTGGAAAGCTCCACTGCTGATGCACCACATATGTTTCTCAATTCTGTAATTTTCAGCCCAGAGAAGGGCAGCCAGAACCGGGGCCATTACCAACAGACTATGGCGATGAAGTGGCCACACCAGGAGCTATCCCAGCAACCTCAGCAGAGACCTGCAGCCTGGTCTCAGGGTGTCACAACGACCTGGGCTCAGAACTATGCTCCATACCTGGGAGCACAGACTGGATTTGTGAAGCAGGTACCTGACGGCATTGGAATACCACAGCAGCAGCCAGCTGCCATCAGGATGGCCGAAAAGCAACAACAGACACCTAACACAGGCAGTGAAGCCTTTAGGGATGCTTCTAAAGCCAGCAGTGGTCTGGACTGGGAGCAACAGCAACAAGCCTATCAGCAGGGTCACAATCCTGCACTTTTCAATCCCCAGCAGAATGTGACATCCACCACTGGGAGCACATCAGTGCTTCAGCCCTTTCGATTAGCTTTCGGGCAGCCCAGGCAAAACTTGGCAGCAGGCTATTATCAGGTATTCCATGGTAACAGAGCCCTGCAAAATGCGAATTTTGTAAACAGCACCCAAACAAATTCCCAGAACCGAATTCAGCAGCAACTTCAGCAGCAGCAGCACCAACAACTGCAGCAGCAGCAAATCCAAAGACTGATGCTCCATAAACAGCAAATTCAGCAGCAAACACAACAGCTAGTACATCACCAACAAATACTGCAACATCAACAACAGTCGCAACAATTGGCGCAATCGCAACAGACACAGCCACAACAAGAAGTACAGCATTTAAACCAGATCCAGCAGCAGTCGATACAAATGCCACAACAGATACAAATACAACAGCAAGCACAGCCACTACAACAGCAATTGCAGCAATTGCAAAAATCTCAGCAGCAGACAGCGCAACAGCCCCAATCATTAAACCAGCAAAATGTCGAACAGATACAAAAGCTGCAGCAGAATCAGCAAGTAGTGGAATATTCATCCGCAGGAAAACAACCACAATCGCTTCCCCAACTCGACCAATCAACAGGGCAATCCCAGGACACACCTGAATCAACACAGCCCCAGGAAAATGCTCCGCAGTGCCCTCCAGTCCTTCCTCAGGCATCTGCTGAGACACAGCAACCTGGACCACGGAGGTCTCGACGCCTCTCCAAAGAGGGCGGAGGACAGGCAACAGAGAATCCTGTCCTTATGCCTGCTGAGCAACAGACTCAGGGCTCTCATAATGGAGCCACTGATGCAAGCGAAGCTGGAGCCAAGCAGGCCATCCGAGCTGCTCCTACAGGAGTCATCCAGAGCACGCGGCGAAAGAGGAGGGTGTCCCAAGAAGCCAACCTGGAGACGTTGGCTCAGAAGGCCTCCGAGATGGAGTCCTTACCTTCACACACAGTCAAGGTAAGATCAGCAAGACACTGCAATGTACTGTGAAATAGAAGATGGATTATCGTGCCACATTGATGAAACAAGAATATTTACTGTGGTCACTCATGTGTGGAAGACATGCTTGATAGCTTGTGCATAGAAACCATTTTGAAATGCCTACTAGTTCTGCAAGATTCACTACTGTACTGTAGCAGAATGCTTTCAGCAGAATGTGAATAGAACAGGTGCTGCTCTTCTAGCTCACATGTCGATTCAAACCACTGTCTCTGCTGATGCCTCATTTGCAAATACAAGTGATTGTTCTCTGCCATTAGGCCTATACTCAGCAATTCATTCTTGTATAATATATGTATATAAGCATATACACGCTGCATAATCTAAATTCATAGACTACAACCCTAATTCTGAAAAAGTTGGGACAGTATGGAAAATGTAAAAAAAACTATTTGAAAATTCAGTTCATCCTGTACTATGTTGATAACATATATTATAAACACATTATTTGATGTTTCACTTTGTGAATGTAATTTATTTTTTAAAATGTACATTCATTTCAAATCTGATGACTGCAACACAATCCAAAATAGTTGGGACAGTCGACTTTTTACCACTGTCACATCAGCTTTTCTTTTAATAACACTTATTAAGCGTTTGGGACTGAAGATGCCAGTTGGTTAAGTTTAGCAAGTGGAATTTTCCCCATTCATCCATTATGCATTTCTTCAGCTGCGCAACTATACGGGGCCTTCATTGCCTTATTTTGAACTTCATAATGTGCCACACGTTCTCAATCTGAGACAGGTCAGGACTGCAGGTGGTCATGCTAGCACCGCACACTCTGCTTAAGCAACCATGCGCTTGTAATCCAGGCAGAATGTGGTTTGGTGTTGTCCAGCTCTAGATGGCATCATATGTTGCTCCAAAATGTTTACATATCTTTCTGCATTAATGGTGCCCTCACCGATGTGCAAGTTATCCATGACATGGGCACTGACAAACCCCATACCATGGCAGACACTGGCTTTTGGACCTGACGCTGATAACAGCTTGGATGGTCCTTTTCCTCTTTGGCCCGAAGAGCACGACGGCTGTTTTGTCCAAAAACTATTTGAAATGTTGACTCATCGGACCACAAAACACGATTCCACTGTGCTACTGTCCATCTCAGATGAGACAGAGCCTAGAGAAGTCATCGGTGGTTCTGGACAGTGTTGATGTATGGCTTCTGCTTGGAATATTAAAGCCTTAACTTGCGTCTGTGGATGCAGCAGCGAATGATGTTGACTGACAAAGGTTTACCAAAGTATTCCTGAGCCCCTCCATTACAGACTCATGACGGTTTTTAAGACAGTGATGTCTGTGGTATCTGAGATCACGTACATTCAGAAGTGGTTTTTGGCCTTGCCCTTTACGCACCGAGATTTGACCGGATTTCTTGAATCTTTTAATTATAGTGTGCACTGTAGAAGGTGAAATGCCCAAAATCCTACTGATTTGTCTTTGGGGAATGTTGTTCTCAAATTGTTGGATTATTTGCTGACATCTCTGTTGGCAATTTGGCGAGCCTCGACCCATCCTTGCTCTCGAAGGACTAGGCCTTTTTGGAGGCTCCTAATACACTATGATTAGATGATTTGCCTCACCTGTTTCACATCACTTGTCACATTGCTATTAGTACTAAATTGCCCCTGTCCCAACTTTTTTGGATTGTGTTGCATGCATCAGTTTCAAAATAAATCTTTATCTTCAAAAAACTATGTAGTTGGTTAGGTAAAACATCAAAAATCTTGTTTTTTACTTGTATTTAAGCAAAAAATGTATCAAGTACATTTACAAATCACTCCTTTGTTTTTATTAGCATTCTCCATACTGTCCCAACTTTTTCAGAATTGGGGTTGTAATACAAGTTGAGTCATAATTCATTGTTTTGGCACTTGGTGCCCATTGTTTGTTTGTTTGTTTGTTTGTTTGTTTATTTATTTATTATATACATGCAGTATGTGTGTGCTTGCTTGGTTCCCATGAAGGAGCAGTTAAAGGATGTATTAGGTCTTGTATTAGGTCTTGTATTAGGTATAAGCGTGCACAGTGAGAAAGGCTGTGCTTATGTCGGGTTTAGAGTTCCTCACTTTAAGTTCAGGGTGTAGTTAGAAGTTGGCAGGAGCGTTCTAACCTCCCTGGCTGAAATGGCTCAAATTGGCCCAAGTTTATGAATAAAATGTGTGGGTACAAAAGCAAAATTGTAATGTTGCTTATGACATAAAGTACAGAGTAGTTAAATTGGTAAAGTACATTTCATCCAGTTCTTGAGTGATTACAGAGTATTTTTCATGTCGCACATATATTACTCTATTAGCTGTGCTTAGTATGCACGTATTAACAGATTCGTATAAAAAAAAAAAAGAATCAACAAGTAAGAAATTCAAATCTGTTGCACGTTTATCTCTATATACCAGCTGACTCATTATGGCTGTTAACATACTGATGGATTTCTTATAGAAGAGTGATTAAAATAAATAAATAAATGAATAGCCTGCCCTGCGATGGACTGGCATCCTGTCCAGGGTGTACCCCGCCTTGTGCCCGATGCTCCCTGGGATAGGCTCCAGGTTCCCCAGCCACCCTGAAAAGGAGTAAGCGGTTGAAGATGGATGGATGGATGGATAAATAGCCGATTAGAATATGCATCTGTCTAGATGTGTTTTTTTTTTTCTTCCCCTCACAATATTTTTCTTTTTTCTTCACTTTTTAACACTTTGAAATACAGCCTTTTACATATATACATATACATTCAAATTCCGTACAACCATTAGATCGCTGCATTTACTCTTAAAAATAAACAAATAAAACAAAATAAATAATAAAAAAAAAACGTTCAGAACAAGAATGCGCTTCCTGTTTTAGCAAATGGTAATCTATTCTTAATTGACTATTATAATCATAATGAATGCAAAATGAAACAAATTCATGTTGAGGAATATATCAATTCTACAAGGTCGGAACCCGCATTGTCCACAAAGACTAGTCATCCACTTCATCTGTTAAATCCAAATCCTTAATATAATCAATGAAAGGGCTCCATATGTTTTCAAATACTTGCTGTTTATCCTTTAATATGCAAGTTATCCTTTCTAATGAAAGGTTTGACAACATCCGTCTTCATTGAGTAGTACTCGGTCTGTGAATCTTTGTCCACAGCAGAGCGGCACGTTTTGTTTTTTTTGGCATGAAACAAGCTGAGGTCTATAAACGCTCGCTCGTTTCTACTGTAATTATGTTTCTCTGAGTAACCTCTGTCAGTAAGCCTGACAGAAAAAGCTTCGGGTCCTGTAAAATATTTGTTTTGAAATAATCTTCAGAACTATGACTCGTACTTCTTCCCTTGTCTAGACATGTTTTGTCTTTTTCGTTCATATTGTTGCTACTGCTGAGAATCAGTTTACTTTGCTGGAGCATGTTAACTGTTAAGTTTGTGTTACATAATCCTGTTTTTAAGAAGGTCAGCAGCTTCAGTAACAATAAATTGGGGGTGTGGGTGCATGTGCTTCTGATCTCAAGCACTGCATAAGTAGCCATAAAGCTCACTTCAGTAAACTTATCCCCCCATGCTAACCAGTGCAACAGTGGAAAAAGAAAACTGTCCCTGCCCAAACTTGTCTTCTAGTATGAGTAGGTTAAAATTTCTCAAGAATTTTTGGATTAGACTGTTGCTGTTGTGTATGTGAGTCAGGACAGGGCTCTAGCGCGAGGAAGGTTAAGTGCTGGAAATTCCTGCTGTTGCAAACTCAAGTGTCAGCTGTGGCAGAAAAGACATTTTATATCAATTATTCACATTTTTTTGAGGGTTTGTGTGCATTTCAAATGAAGGCGTTTTAACCGAGTGCTGTGAAATGTTCTCGTGCTTGTTTTGGTCTGGTCACTCGGAGAAACAGGAAATGTTTCGAGAATACAGGAAACAAGGCCTTTGCAGGACTGTTTGTTCTGTTCCTCAGAATGGAGTTAAATTGTATTTAAAGAGGATTTGAAAATTGGTGGCAATCGAGAACTGCTTTTTGTTTCAATTATATGTACATGCAGTTCAATAAGAAGGAAGGAACTTTGGCTTTGTGGCCACCTACGCATGTAACCGCAATAAAGCTTCAATTTATTATCCTGGGATCTTGTAGGTACATGTAGGTAGCATATTTGCGCGTGCATATTGCCTTAATCTGCAAAATGGTTCTAACCTGCAGAGTGAATTCAGAAGCTTTTTTTTTTTCTTTTCTGTTAAAATACAAACACTGGAATAGGATATCAAAATATCAGCCGATTATATGGTTAGAATGAGGTATCAGTTTTAAATTGTATGTACCAAAGACATAAAAATGGAAGCCTGTGTAATGTCCTCTCTGAGAAACGAACGAGCCTGAAACACAACATAATGCCTGTGTGCTGTCTAGTCATTTCCTATACTCTCATTTATACAAAATTTCCTGCTGTACTCATTACACAGCATGCACGCATGTCTTCCTCAGCTGAGAATAACGTGCAACACCTCGAAACTGATTTCTTTATTTCTGTCAATGTTCATCTTATAATCTTAAGAAGCTTTTTTTTTTTAGTGTTATGTGGTCAAAGTGTAATCAGAATAAATTAGAACCAATTTGTAATTTGCTAGTCTGTGTTTATGTAAAGGTCCTCTGTGATGCGTGTTACATATGTGTAGGAGTCTCACAGGTCCTGGAGCCCCCCGGCGTCAGGCCCCGGTCGAGGGGTTGGAGAGATGGAGGGTTTGAGTGCCAAACGTGTGAGAGATGAGGGCCTGGTGCCTCTGGTGATCCCAGTGTCGGTTCCTGTACGGCGCGCAGACCCCACTTCTTTGGACCAGGAGCAAACCTCTCTCTCAGCCAGCTGGCCCCTTCGGCTCAGTGACCCAAACCGGACTGACCACAAACCCTCCGTCATTGTCACACGCCGCCGCTCGCTGCGCAACTCTGTGTCTGAGAGCTCGAGCCAGGTGAGTGCATAAGTGAGCTGTGGTAGCGATCCTCTGACCATGATCTCTTTTTTATTTATTTTTTTGGCTTTTTGATCCACCGTATCCCCCCCATTACTTAAAACCTGGATTAAAGCTTCCAGCATAATCCCTAGTGTTTGTTTTTCATCCTTTGAAATCTAATCCAGACATGTTCTCCTTTTCTCCACTTTCTTTTCCAACCATAAAGCGAGAATAAGCACGCAGTTCATTCAAACTAAAGCAAATGCTCCCTTTACATATTGTCTGCCTTTCCTTTTCGTACTCCAGAACGGCGGGCCTGAGCTCGGTGGCGACGTAGATGGCAAATCGTCCAAGGCGAAACGGCGTCCTCGGCCGGAGCCGCTCTTCATCCCTCCGCCCAAAGTGAGCACTTTGATCGCGCCACCCGTTTACTCTAGCATCACGCCCTACCAGAGCCACCTTCGCTCACCAGTAAGGCTGGTTGATAACCCGCTCACACTGCCTCCTTACACCCCTCCACCCATCCTCAGTCCTGTAAGAGAAGGCTCGGGCCTTTACTTCTCGACCATCCTCTCTGCTGCTGCGGCTGTCGCGGGAACACAAGGCCTACCGCCGCCCGCTACGCCCAAATCAGCCACCCGTAGCCTCCTCCGCTCTAGTGAGTGCCCCACACATGCACCTCCTATTGTACTGTATCTTATTATTTATAGGATTACTGTGAACAAACACTGGTGCATATCGGAAAGTGGTTTCAGCATGCATTCAGGGAAAAAAATGGTTAGTGAATGCAGATGATTGTTGTAATTAACCCTGGCTGTAATTATATGTCGGTGATGGAGTCGTTTGTTTTTGTTGTTGTTGTGTGTGTGTGTGTGTGTGTGTGTGTAGACAGCACTGAGATCACTCCTCCAGTGTTGTCTGCTATGAGCGAGGCTACTCCTGTCAGCGTTGAGCCGTAAGTACTGATGACGTCTCTCTCTCACACACTAAGTCCTTTAGCTACTTCCACATCCAGATGGAAGTGCTGTAGGCACCATCATTTACAGTAAAACCATTCTGTCTGTCACTTCCACCTCTCACCACATGTCAGTTTTGCAAAAGTGATCAGCCTTAACTGTACTGTGTGTTTTTATAACGGTTGGCAGTGAATCTGCTATTCTGACTCCCTTCAGCTCGATTGTAAACGCTGTCAGTTTTGGGTGACTGTTTCAGTGTCACTCGTCTTGGCTGTGGTAGTAGTGTTTCTCTACGTGTGTGTGTGTTTGTGTTCGTGTTCTGGGGCTTCAGCAGAGAAAGTAACGATGAGATATCATCTCAGACTGGTACCACCTGATTTGTTTGTGTTTTAATGTTTAGTCCTGAGTGAAACACACGTGTATAGACAAACAGATAATTCATAAGGGCTTTCCAGAATTGTGGTTAAAGCATATCCTGGATAAAACATCTATCTGCAAGCAGGAGCAGGTGTTGTGTAAAATGTTTACATAGTTGTCTTAAAGCATTCTTTGACATACACTGAACATGTCACTTTAAACCATTTAAAATAATGTGTGTACAATAATGCATGGTTAATATTTTAAATCTTTAAAAAAAAAAAAACCCTACTAAAATGGCATAAACCTCTAGCTATATTTACATATACTAGAATCAATTTAACTGAAAATCCAGTTCGGTCCAGTTCTATCTATTTATCACGGGTAGATACAAGTGAAATTTTACTTGACTCTCAATTTACATAATCATAATTGTAGTGATTTATGTCAGTGACTGTTTACATGCACATCAATATTTCCAATATTAATTTGGCAGTATTCGTTGTTTAAACGCTGCAATCTGATTGCACGATTCAGATTAAAGCACACCTATTATGATTTTGAAACATGGCTACTTTTGTTTTAAAGGTCTCGTACTATAGAGTTGCATTACATTACATTACAGCTTTTGGCAGACGCCCTTATCTAGAGCGACTTACAATTATCTCATTTATACACCTGAGCTGTTGAGGGTTAAGGGCCCAACAGTGGGAGCTTGGTGGTGCTGGGATTTGAACTCACAACCTTCCGATCAGGAGTCCAACATCTGAGCTACCACTTCCAATGCATTTACATGCATCCCAGGTCAAAAAACACTTTAATGTGCTCATAATTTAATGTGCTCAGCATCCCACCCCCCCACCCTGTTTTAAAGGATTCATTCTAAACTCCTCCTTTCAGAGAGCATACTCTGCTCTGATTGGTCAAATGTCCCAGTCTGTTGTGATTGGTCTACCGCTGTCAGCGTGTTTCAAGAAGGAAACGCCCACTACCATAACGAGTTTTCAGACCAGAAGTGGGGCTTTTTCCTACAAACCTACGTAGGTTAGTACAGGAAGTAAGTCTGGAATCACTAACGATTCATTTCAGCTGTTCAGAATCGCTTGCTTCTTTTGGGAGTCAATAACTCAGTTTGTCGTGCGCTTTGATTTTTGAAACTTTGCAGGCGTTTTTTCATTTACAAACAGTTATATAACACACCACATGAAAGGTAATATTTGACAAACCATAATAGGTGCACTTGAAGACAATGTTCTGATTGAACAAAAAATTCCGATTCCCACCCCTGGAATATGCCTGTTTTTATCGGAAATTTGTTGCATGTGAACACCTTATCCAGAAACTCTGAAAGGAGATCTATGCGCACGCTCAGCCCGCAAGGAATTGTGGGTGCTAACAGACACTTAGCTGTATTCTAGGTATTTAGGAATGGCAACACAGGCATACTTACACCAACCATGTGTACAGGAATATTCCGACGCCTGTACGCATATAACCATCGTATTCGGAATACGGTTGTAACCGGACTATAGACCTTAAAACGGAATTTGATGTGCATGGAAACGTAGTCGCTATTGCCAAACTGCTTCATGATATTCTAAAACAAATGAAATTTAGTTCATGATAAACATTTCGATAAGTTGCCTGGCCAGGTACATGCTAAAAAAAAAAACTTTCATGTGCCAAAATTACATATGATTAAGAGTTCATTGATCTGATTTTGTCTTTTTTTTTTTTTTTTTTTTTTTTTTTTTGTAGTTTATTTAACAGTGACCAAACCTGTCAAAATCTACCACAACTGTTTTGATTATAGCTGAGTTCTGTGAATGAAGGGTTCTGTAAATAAATGTGATACTTTTAATATGGAACGGGATTTGTCTAAACTGTGGAGAAACACAGATGAAAGTACTTAAACAGAGAAATGTAACTTTAGTATTATCAAATTTTACCCAAACACCAATTTTATAGAATTTTTACACTTCTGAGTTTTGAGAGAATTTAATGTGTGCTTTAGAAGTCAACATCACAGATAGCAAACCACACACACACATTTGTCTTGTGTTGCATTTTTTTCATGCTCGTTTATCTTCACCTGGGGTTTTCCTCATCTGTGTTCAGATAATGGTGTAACGAGGGGTCATCAAAAGACTACACTGATGCACTGCTTTGGCCTAAGTTGCCTTATGACAGTAAACTTGAATACAAACAGTACAGATGTGTAGCTGAGTGTAGTTTTAGAAGTGTGCACATCAGCCACCTATAAATCCCCCTATCTGCCTGATCTCTGCGTCTAGACAGAAATATAAATCAGCCTTTAGCGACTTGGATCAGTTGACTATGAATAGTCTGGGGGTGCTAATGTTGTGTAAATAATCCAAGGCCAAAGTCTACTCACTCTTGGAGGCCTATAGTTCAGAAAGGCAGCTCTTCCAGGCTGATAATCTCCCAGCATTACCCAGCAGGGTGGTAAATCAGTCTGTGCTAAATTACCACCTACATGACTCACACCTCTGAGTATATCCTAAAAATAGCCACTTAAGAACTGATGTTGCATTTCTAGTGTGAAAGTAAAAATAATTCACGAGATATTTAAGCATCTTTTTCAATACGTTCATAAAATGAAATCAAAAGAATAAAGAGATGGATTTTTTTTGTTCGAATGTTGACTCAATAAGCGATAACGGTGATATTAGGAGTTCCAGTTGCGAGTTAAGTTATCTGCATAAATTCCTCATGATTTTCAGTTGTCAAATAAGTGCTCCATTTTGAACCTTGGATCATGATTGATTGGTAAAGCAGAAAGTCTTGGATGTAAACTGATTTGAACCTCAGAAAGGATACCGCTGCTTTATATTGCAAATATACTTCTTTGTTTAGGTTTCTAACAAAATGCTGACAGTCAGGCTGCATGCTTTTTAATAAATTTTCTCTTTGTTATTAACAAAACGGCTGTTATGCTGAAATGATTATCGTTAATTGATCAGGATTCCTTTCATGGCTGCACAGTAAAGCGCAATTTTCTATGTATAAATACGTGCTTAGACTTTCTCTCTCTGTTTTTCGTTTTTATTTACTTTTGTTTATTTCTCTCTCTCTCAGGCGGATAAACATTGGGCAGAGGTACCAGGCGGAGGTGCCGGAGCTGAAGGAGCGCTCAGCTGCGCAGCTCGACCCACACAAGGCTGAGATGGTGTGGGCGCCACTGCCTGAGCTGGAGTCCAAAGGCCAGCAGCAGGAGAGAGGTAACTTTATTCAAACACAACATAACTCTGCTTTTCGACTCGAGTGCATTTAGACTGAAAGCTGTAGAGAAGCCTTTTCCTTGTTTTGCTGTTGTATAACTACCTCTCTGTAGTGTCAAAACTATTATGCAAGTATTGCACAGACAAATCAATCTGGATTGTGTGCCAAAACAGACAGCAGATGAAAGCAAAACTTTGTGTGTGTGTATGTATATATGCAATCAAAATTATTCAACCCCCATTGCAAATCAGGTTTATTGTCAAAATTTACAAACCTTTAGCTGTTTGTAATGAACAAATCAAACAAAAGCAATTGAACTAGTTCAACACAATGAATGCTTCACATGGTTTCCCCAAATTCAACTGAAAATCCAACTTACAATGATTTCTCCAGTTTCAAAATTATTCAACCCCTTCATGGCAAACATCTTTTAGTAAATATTAGAGCACCCTTTTGTTATGACCTGCAGGTGTTTTGCAGGCACTTGAGGGTTTTTCATAACCTGCCTTCTCAGAAATCTGGTTGCAGCCGTTAATAGCTTCCTTTTTCTGCCCCGTCCAGGTATTTCAAATATTTTATACCCCTAGCCAGTTCAGGTATTTCATGTGTTTCAGCTCAAGCACACCTGATGCAACTAATGAAGCCCTTGATTAGTTGCATCCGGTGTGCTTGAGACAACACCCGTTTTGCATATTTGTGCTGTTGTGAGGGATTCTATTCAGGGGGTTGAATAATTTTGAAACTGGAGAAATCATTATAAGTTGCACTTTCAGTTGAATTTGGGGAATCCATGTGAAGCATTCGTTGTGTTGAACTATTTCAATTGCTTTTAATTTGTTCATTGCAAACAGCTGAAAGTTTGTAAATTTTGACAATAAACCTGATTTGCAATGTGGGTTGAATAATTTTGATTGCAACTGTATATGTAATAAATTAATGAACGTATACAAGCAATTTATTTAACAATAGCTAAGTCTTTAATTGTATTTAAGAATGGCAACAATGTAGTTTACCAACATTAGTAACCACTAAACAAGCTTGCACTCGTCACAGGGAGTCACAAGGGCAGTTTCTGTATTTGAGTTTCAGTTTGCATTTTAAAGCATGTACACATCTGGGTGACCGATTAAATGGAAAAAATAGTAAGGTTGCTTACACAAGGTGTACAGCTAGAGTGTGCCTTGGCACAGGTTCTCAGAGAGCTCACTGTGAATGGGGACATTGTCATCATCAGGATAGAATTGTTTCATTATAGTATAAAGGTGAACGGTCGGAATAACTGTTGATTCTCAGTGAATAGTGGCTTAATGGTTCATGTTTGCCTCGCACCTCTGGCATTGGGGGTTTGATTCCCGTCTCCACCCTGTATGCGGCATTTGCATGTTCTCCCCGTGCTTTGGGGATTTACCATTACTCCAGTCACGCCCCCTCCCCCTACCCCCCCACCACCCACTTGTCCAAAGAAATGCGTTGTAAGCTGTTTGTACTAGTGTGTGAACGGGTTGTGTATGCAGGGTTGGCACCCTGTTCAGGTCTTGTTTCTTGTGCCCCAAATCCCATGGATAGGCTCCAGGCTCTCAGCAACCCTGTGTAGGAGAAGCGGTGCAGAAAATGGATGGATAGATGTATGGATGATTCTCAGTGAAGCCAAACCATTACAGCAAAATTTCCCCCATAGCACCGGGCTAATTTACTGTAGGGTTCAAGTGTCCGTCCTGTACTGTTCTCTTGGTATACCCCACTCATGCTCTTGACCACCTCTTGAGAATATGCCACATCTCTGTAGATCATTGTTCATGGTTTTTGCACAACAGAACTCTCCAATGTGCATTTGTCTTTGTTATGACCGGTTTACACACTGCAGTCCTACTACAGTATACCGCTCTATGTAGGTTGGACAGGCCGGACTAATCAAGTCCTGCGCTGACAATCTCAGCCACATGAAAATCAGTTGCTCTTCCGCCAGACGAATGTGCTAGCATCATGTGCCCTTTCAACCCCAGCTTCTAACCCTATGTACAGATTTGTTTCCCATAGATCTAAATCTGTATGTCACCTTCGTCACTCTTCCTGTTGAAACGTGCAGTAGCCAGTTGTGCAGTCTTTGTGACTGACAGGCTAGCCATCTGCCTGCAATAATTGAACCCTCTTTCACAGTTCAAAATTGATATTAAATAGGTCTGATTAGTATTTTTATAAATGCCACAGAGCATGGTAGGATGTTAATTGTATCAGGCAGTATGTCCATCTGGAGTTCACATCTGTATGTAACTCCATTTGGGGATTGTTCCTTTTTTTTACACACACATACACACACACACACACGTGAAGGTGTGTGTATATACAGTGCATCCGCAAAGTATTCACAGCGCTTCACTTTTTCCACATTTTATGTTACAGCCTTATTCCAAAATGGATTAAATTCATTATTTTCCTCAATATTCTACAAACAATACCCCATAATGACAACGTGAAAGAAGTTTGTTTATTAAAAATTTATTTAAAATAAAAAAACAAAAAAGCGCATATATGCATTAGTGTATCTCACAAAAGTGAGTACACCCCCTCATCACGGAGCTGGTGGATGTTCGAGACCTTGTGCTCCACCACCTTCCGTTTGAGGATGCCCCACAGATGCTCAATAGGGTTTAGTCCATCACCTTCACCCTCAGCTTCTTTAGCAAGGCATTGGTCGTCTTGGAGGTGTGTTTGGGGTTGTTATCATGCTGGAAAATGGGAGGGGATCATGCTCTGCTTCAGTAGGTCACAGTACATGTTGGCATTCATGGTTCCCTCAATGAACTGTAGCTCCCCAGTGCCGGCAGCACTCATGCACCCCAGACCACGACACTCCCACCACCATGCTTGACTGTAGGCAAGACACACTTGTCTTTGTACTCGTCACTTGGTTGTCGCCACACACGCTTGACACCATCTGAACCAAATAAGTTTATCTTGGTCTCATCAGACCACAGGACATGGTTCCAGTAATCCATGTCCTTAGTCTGCTTGTCTTCAGCAAACTGTTTGTGGGCTTTCTTGTGCATCATCTTTAGAAGAGGCTTCCTTCTGGGACGACAGCCATGCAGACCAATTTGATGCAGTGTGTGGTGTATGGTCTGAGCACTGACAGGCTGACCCCCCACCCCTTCAACCTCTGCAGCAATGCTGGCAGCACTCATACGTCTATTTCCCAAAGACAACCTCTGGATATGATGCTGAGCACGTTCACTCAACTTCTTTGGTCGACCATGGTGAGGCCTGTTCTGAGTGGAACCTGTCCTGTTAAACCGCTGAATTGTCTTGGCCACTGTGCTGCAGCTCAGTGTCAGGGTCTTGGCAGTCTTCTTATAGCCTAGGCCATCTTTATGTAGAGCAACAATTCTTTTTCTTTTTTCCTTTTTTTTTCCTTGCCATGAGGTGCCATGTTGAACTTCCAGTGACCAGTATGAGGGAGTGTGAGTGTGATGACACCAAATTTAACACACCTGCTCCCCATTCACACCTGAGACCTTGTAACACTAACAAGTCACATGACACCTGGAGGGAAAATGGTTAATTGGGCCCACTTTGGACATTTTCACTTAGGGGTGTACTCACTTTTGTTGCCAGCAGTTTAGACATTAATGGCTGTGTGTTGAGTTATTTTGAGGGGACAGCAAATTTACACTGTTACACAAGCTGTACACTCACTACTTTACATTGTAGCAAAGTGTCATTTCTTCAGTGTTGTCACATGAAAAGATATAATCAAATATATTTACAAAAATGTGAGGGGTGTACTCACTTTTGTGTGATAGTGTGTGTGTGTATGTATATGTATCAGTAGATGGATGGGTGTCTATTTATGTGGCTTTGTGTGTCTGCAGTGAATGACCTAATGCACCTGGCCTGCTCCAGTGCACTGTGTGGAGGAGGGACCAATCAGGAGCTGGCCTTGCACTGTCTCCACGAGTGCAAGGGTGATATCATGGTGAGTGTGAGATGATGTAAGACTACACCGACATGATCTCGGTGACACGGACCAGTTTTGTCCTCTAAACCCGTTTTCATTCCTATAGTACTTAATGAAATATCCACAGGGATATAAACAGAGAGTTATCCCCTAAATCGACTACATTACAACGCTCTCTCATGTCACACGTTCGAGTGGCCGAACAATCACTGTATCAATGCCTGCGTGTTCACGTAAACACAAACGAGGGGAATTACATACGTTTGTGTATGCTTTATGTTCACATAGCTGAACCAGCAACATCGGCACAGAGGCCAGCCTGACCGTGCTGAGCTGTCAACTCTGCTACCATAGCAACCTGCTGTCAATACCAGAGACGCGCGCTGTAGCACGTGCTGCCGCGTTTAAGCTGCAAGCCATTTTGCTCTGAATGCTTGTTCAGTTGCACTGTTTTGACCCCCCTCTTTTCCCTGAGATAATGTGCTAGAACATGAATTTATACTTCTGTGTCTGCGAATCTGCAAAATCTACAAACGTGACATGTTTTGACGTTCTCATAACTGGAATGTAATATCACCGTGTGCACAGGTGCTTAGTGCACCTGTTTTTAATGTACCAAACCATGAGGGGGGGGGAAAGAAAATGAATAAACAAGTGTTCTGTTTCGCTGTGGTTGTAAATTCAATGTACTGGACGAAGTAAGGAAGAATGTAGTGGTTTAAAATGTAGTTGGCATAGTGGTGCAGCATGTATTGTTGCTGTGTCAGAGCTCCTCGAGAACTCTAGGTTCTCCAGAGCTCGAGTTACTGTCTGTTTGGAGCATCATTTCCCAAAAAAATGTGCTGGGAGGTGGATTGCCTCTAGGTTTGAGTGAGTGCTGGAACGTGTATGCATGGAGCTCAGTGATGGACAGGCATCCCATTCCTATCAGGGTGTATTCCTGCTTCGACCCCGGTGTTCCCAGTTGCTCACAAAATCCACTGTGACCAAGACGAAGACAAAGTGGTTGATGAATAAAAGAATTAACAAATTTTTGGAAATATTACAATAATATTTCTCTGATTACCTTCTGCTTTTCCTTGCACAAATAGTTCTTTGTTCAGAGATGTACTATTGCACGAATTCCCTGCAAATTCAATGTCACTTCCCTGTTTAAAAAAAAAAAAAAAATCTTTACAAAAAAAGATGGTCTGTGTACGTGTTTATAACCTCACACCTCTACTTCCAACCAATCAAACTGCTCCATTTTGCTTTTGCACTACTTCTGGTTATTTGTTGGATTTCATCCTGACCACAGTTCCACCAGATACACTTCCCTGCTCGAAGAGTCAGCGTTGCTCATCACTCATCATTGGGGTGTGCATGCTGCTCGTGTGCAAGCCTCTGCGAGTCACCCAATCCCCTTCTCTGCGACTTTGCTCGGATATGTTTGTGTTTACCTTTTGCAGAAGTAAAAATCAGCCCTCCCGTGTCTACCGCTTATTATTATTATTATTATTATTATTATTATTATTATTATTTGCCCTGATGAGGCTCAGGCTACGGGTCTGCTGTTTAACAAGTCATTGCCATCTGCGCTCAGGAACAGACCCCAAGAGATTTGTTCTTTTTCGTGGGCCATCTACGGTTTGCAGCTTGAGAAATAGATCAACAGATCCCAGTCAAGATGCAGGGAGACATAGAAGGAAGTGGAGAGGAATGTTAGCCAGTGACTGGTGCTGCTTGGTTGAACGCCTCCAGCGAAATACTCTTGCCTACGTTGCCAAGGAGATGGAGAGTGTCTGGCTGTACTCTGTGTTTCTCTATCTCTTTTGTGTGTGTGTGTGTGTCTGTCTCTCTCTCTCTCTCTCTCTCTCTCTCTCTCTCTCTCTTTCTCTCGTGGCTTTTCACTGCATATGTGAGATATCGTACTCTTTTGTTCTCATGTCGTCTTATATAATTAAATCCTACACAGCTGGTCTTTTTATTGTCTTCCACAGGACTGGCCAATGATTTAAAGCTGTATGTTGTTGTCATCTCGGTTCAAGCACCAAGTTGAGATCACTCAGTACCTCCTCTTGTTTTGTTTTTTTTGTTTGTGTTTTTTTAGGGAGCCCTTGCCCTCCTTCTGTTGAAAAACCCCATCTTTCCCAAATTTCATCCTCTGGCAGATTACCACTACTCCGGTAAGTACCTAACTCTTCATTTTGTCATTGTTGTTTGGTTTCAGCTTCTGTCTTTCAGCCTGTCCCGCCTTTAGACTACTGAACATTTCTGCTTCCTGTCTCTCTGCCCCACTGGGGACTTTTTCTGTGCTGGAATTCCATGCAGTGCTCTCAGCCATAAACCATACCAGCTGAGTGCTGGGGGAGGGCAGGGACGGCTGGGATTACTGGGTGAAGGAGTGGGGGTGGGTCAGGGTTGCCTGTTGGAGATGTACAGAGTGGGTGAGGGGAGAGGAGAGTGTGGGCAGCGTGTTCGCGGCGTGTGCTCAATCCATAGACGAGGACAGAAGCACTATTGTTTATGTACCAATATGTGTCCTGGCTGTGTGCCTTGTGTATGTATCTGTGTGAGTGTCTCATTTGCTTCAGACTTCACAATAATTTGCCTGACTCTTCATCAGGGTCTGACAGCTGGACACCTGAGGAGAGACGCTGCTTCAACAAGGGCATCTCTACTTACAAGAAGGACTTCTTCATGGTGCAGAAAATGGTATCACATCATGTTACACCATCTCAGAGTGAAGCTTTTTATTTCAGTAATTTACAACAACAACAAAGTGCACGTTTCTTTGACACATACAGCGAGCCAACAGAAAGCCTCTATAATTTACCATTTCTTTAAACCATTAAAGAACAATGCTTAAGCCATTCAGAACACAGTAGTCACCTCCTTCCTGAATGGAAAAATGATTATTGTCTGTAGTACAATTAAACAATGTTAGGTTTTGGATAATGACATCACTGTGTGTGTTTCATTGATACTAGGCATTGTTGAAAGTGATGATCTCATTAATAGCCTGCAGTATGTTTTGTACAGTAGTGAGGGGCAGAGTCAGGATCTAATTAGATATAAAGTCATTTTGCTTTTAACAAGAAATTTAGATTTAATAATAATAATAGATAGTAATACATAGTATCAGAGGTCAGTGTTTGTTTATATATATGTATATATATATATATATATATATATGTATATATATATATATATGTATATATTATAGTGTATATTTATGTGCCTGCACTTCACACTATTCCAGATCACTTTCACTTTCTCTCTAAACTTCCTTTCATGCTTCACACCTAGGCCCATGCTTACACAATTTCAAAATCATCAGCCTACATAAAGAAAAATGGTAAAATGTTTTTATTTAAGACTTTTGTGCGGATACTTAATCTAGATCAGCATAAGCTAGGTGAGAATTTGGAACATAAATTTTTACGTTATATTACATTTATATGTACATGACTGCACAAGTTATTACCTTTCCAGAAATAGACTTGCACTTTGATTTCACTTGATTTACATCATGCTGCATATTCACACAACTGGTGTGGACAGTGCAAGAGAAGGCCATCTTGTCATTCATTCATTCATTCAATCATTTATTTATTTTATTGCCTGGCTCAGTCTTTCACACTGTTGCATCGTTATTTGTGGAATAGATGTCTGCTTTCCTAAGCGCTGCGACGTTCACCCGCCACATTGTTGTTGTGGTTGATTCGAAGGTAAACTCCAAGACAGTGGCTCAGTGTGTGGAGTTCTACTACACCTACAAGAAGCAGGTGAAGATCGGCAGGAATGGCACGCTCCTCTACGGTGAAGCAGAGCCTCCTGAAACACGGCCCCCGGAGGAGGAGGTGGACTATAAAGTAAGCCTGTGTGTCTGTGCATGTGGGTTTTATCTCGTATTGACTGGTTTAGAGTGGTAGGGTTTGTAATCTTATCTGCCATCCTGAATAGGGTTCACAGAGATTTGATTTGCGAAAGGAAGAGGAACAGGACAGGAAGTGGGAGGTATCAGGGGACAGGAAGCGAGAGAGCAGCCCTGACAGGGTGACTCAATCTCTACAGGCCAATGAAAGTGTGAGTATCAAGTTGTCCAAACCTTGGGATAAATATAAAGGGGGAAATGAATGGATTCATTTAGCGTATTTGTTACAATTCCTGATGAACTGTTCTACTATTTATTCATAAATGAATAAAACCAAATAAAACTGCAGCTAAATGAAATCCAGATTGTTTATTGTAACTTGCTGCGTTTGTGTAAGACTCATGTCTGGTGCCCTCTTGTGGCTAAAAGCTGTAACAGCATGCTGCTGTTGCTGTAGTAAGGCACAAGTATACTGTAGCTCGAGTGCTGAAATAAGCCATGATAAAAAATATCTTGCGTATGATTTCCTCCCTGTGACTGACTGACTAATCCTCTTATGCTCCAGACTGGGGTAGTACTGGTCCTAAGGAATCAGCAGGATGGAAGACGGGACCATCCAACGGTTACGGTGAGCCACGCCCCCACGGTGCCTCCTAAACCCCGGCCAGAGAGCACAGTGCGGAAGAGCGGGGTTGGGACAAAGGGCTCTGCAGGACAAGAGGGAGAATTTCCATGCAAAAAATGTGGAAGGTAAGACTGCATTGAAACAGACATCAGTGCTGGTGCTTACGAAACACCAGTTTTATGCAAAGAGCTAAGAAAGTCAAACTGGTCTAGGAACAGGAAGAGTAGGAAAGCATGTGATCAAGATTTTAACATTGGTTATGTCACAGATAACACTGCCAATACTCTCTAAATGATTGTTTTCGTATTACTGGCCTGACTTTAAGATGAGACAAGAATATTAACATGCGACTCAAAGTACAGGTGGCGAATATACCCGTGACATTTCTCAAATCATTTTTAATTTTATTGGTTTATGGCAGGGGCTTTCTACTAAAACTCATAATGGTCCCACTAGATTCCTTTCTTACAGAAGTCCTGATAAGCAATTAACTTGACTGAATGTTGACAACTTAATACTTAACTTAATGCCAATAAATACCACACATCCATTATTCTTGTCGGGGGTTTTTTTTTTTCTTCGCAGTGTCACTTCACATGACCAATTTTCATTACTGAATTCTGAATTTCCAGACATTTGTTTTGAGCTTGAAGAAGAGAATAAACACAAACCTCTTTACCCAGTTGTCTTTTAAAAAAAATAAATAAATAAAAGGTGACTACAAATGGGTCTGTGACATCAAATTATTATAATAATACTGGGTCAGGCCTCTTTTTGCTGTGATTCTGGTCCATGTTGACTGCATCAGGCAATACCTGTAGATTTTTCAGGTGAACTTTCATGATGCGAATCTCTCGTTCTACCACGTCCCAAAGGTGTTCTATTGGATTCAGATCCGGTGACTGGGAAGGCCAATGTACTCGTCATGCTCATGAAACCAGTTTGAGACGACTTTTGCTTTGTGACACGGTGCATTATCATGCTGGAAGTAGTCATTAGAAGATAGTAAATTGTGGACATGAAGGGATGCACATGATCAGCAACAATACTCAAATAGACTGTGGACATTCAAGTGATGATCGATTGGTATTAATGACCCAAAGAGTGCCAAGAAATCATTCCTCACACCATTACACCACCTCCACCAGCCTGGACTGTTGACACAACGCAGGTTATGTCCATGGATTCATGCTGTTGGTGCCAAATTCTGACCATTTGTTTACCTCAGCACAAATCAAGATTAATCAGACCAGGCTACATTTTTCCAGTGTTTAACTGTCCAGTTGTGGTGAGTCTGCAGCCTCAGTTTCTGTTCTTGTCTGACAGAAGTGGAACCCGACAGGGTCAAGATTCGAAGTCTTGTGCGTTTTGAGATGCTTTTCGGCTCCCCGCAGTTGTACAGTGTTGTTATGAGTTACTGTAGCCTTTCCGTCAGCTTGATCCAGTCTGGTCATTCTCTGTTGACCGCTCTCATCAAGGTGTTTCCATTCCACAGAACTGCCGCTTACTGGATGTTTTTTTTTCTTTATTGCACCACTCTGAGTAAACCACAAAAAATCTTGAGTTGCTGACCCACAGACAGTTTTTTCCTTTTCCCTCCTCCCCCATACCTTGATCACTTCTGCTACAGTATTTATAGAGTGCTTGCTTCGATCTACTGCATTTCTCTTTTGGTACTGCAGTCTGCCAGCTGATGACCTCTGGTATATGGTGCATATTACACACATTTCTTTATGGAAATGTGATCTAAAAATGATTACTGTCAGACGTCTTGCATCCACTACTAAGAACTGAAACCAAACCAAAAAAAATCCATTTATTTTCAACAATCAAGCGACACAAAGAGCTGCAGTTTTTAATACCTCCTCGGTCTATCTAAATCACTCAAACAGTTTTTGTTCATCTCTTCATCTTCATTTGTTATGTGTGGATTCTTGAGAGCCACGGCCGCTCTGATTTACTGTCTGATGTCTTCATTTATGCTTAACAGATCCACACTGGCACGAGCAGGCGCCAAACTGAAGTGCTCATGGTAGTCGTAGCAGCTGTTAGTCACTGTGTCATGTGCATGAACATTGTTTTTTAATTACCTGTGATCACATTGCCAGCTTCTGTTGATCTGATCTTAATGCTGAAAATAACTTTGAAGTTGTTAGGATATGTTTGTGTGTGTGTGTGTGTGTGTGCAACCCTGTGTGCAACATGTCATTTCCCTTTGTAGTTTTGCTCAAGTGCAAAATCTATGCTCATGTAACCCTTTGAGTATGGGTTTAAATCCTGCTATTCAAGACCTCACCATCTCAAAGCATCAGATTATAATTGATCACATATACATATGCATGGGGTATTTCTTCACATACCCCAGCATGTTAGGAAGTTGGGGTCAGAGCACCGGGTCAACCATGATACAGCGTCCCTGGAGCGGAGAGGGTTAAGGGCCCACCAGTGGCAGCTTGGCAGTGCTGAGGCTTGAACCCCCGACCTTCCGATCAGTAACCCAGAGCCTTAACCAGCAAGCCACCACTGCACTGTTTAAGTGCTGGCTTTGAGCTTTATCTTCTTCCTTTGTTGCATGTAGCAGGAACACGACGTGTGTGTATAATAGGGAAAGTTTGTGAGTAATCTGCATCAGAGTATATCAGTTGAGAGCAATAAAACACAACAGAACATCCGATTCCAATAAGAGGTCCCATATCATATCAGTAATGGCAATGGCGGGCACTGTTATTATCAACTGTCTCTTAGCAACTGAAAGTTTTGAGTAGTGTTCAGTGCCATGCGCTCTGCTGTGTGTGTGTGTGTGTGTGTGTGTGTGTGTGTGTTTCGCCAGTAACCGAGTGCGCACGTGTGTGACTTGGAACATGAAAACATCTTGTACGCGCTGTCCTTCTGCCCACTCACCATTGGCCACTGCTGCTCGTTTGTGTTTTGCCAGTGCATCTGCTCGCACTTTGTCACAAGGCGAATCTCGCTCGTACTTCCTGCTTATCGCAGTATGTGGCCGTATTCCGAGAGCGGTTCATAGCAAGGTGTTTTGATGCTTCATATAATCAAGCAGATCTTTATTGGCAAACGTCTTTCACACGGTTTGTTAACATCAGAAAAGGCACAATATGAATCTTCAAAGGTTAGTGTGTTTATGTGAAGAACAAGATGAGCTGATCTCTGGCATTTTGTAATTTGATTTAAATGTATTAAGGAAAGGATTGGAATACAGGATCCTTTACGACAATTGTTCGCCGCTGAAGATTTGAAACACGATGAAGCATGCTGTTCTAGGTGGTGTGATCCGTTACCTCCCCTTCGTTGGTTTATTTAAAAAAAAAAAATCTTAACAGCCCGTCTTTAAGTATTTATTCCTCTGGTACCACAGTAATTTGGCGCCAGTTCTAATTTAAAAAAATGTATTAATGAATGACATCATAGTTTTTTTTTTGCAGTGTATAGTTAGGTGTAATGTTTAATGTTGCTGTGAAACAAGTTATTTCCTGTTCTCACTATAAACAGTTATTCCCTCACTAACCCCCCCTCTCTCTTTCTCTCTCTCTCTCTCTCTCTCTCTCTTTCTTTCTCTTTCTTTTTCTCTATCTCTTTCTTTCTCTCTCTCTCTTTTTCAAGCATAATAAGAAAAAAACGTTGCTTGTCATGTTACTGAGGAACCGCAAAACCCAAAGCCCTTTGTCCTGAGGACGTACCTGTGTCAGAAAACTTGTGCAAAGTGCTGTCGCTAGAGACACTAGAGAAAATGTTAAATAAATGTCTTCTAACAGAAGACTTCACACGCATTTCTTACTCTGCATTGAGCGTTCAGCATGCACCTGTAAATTGTTTCTCTAGATGCAGTAGTGTATTAGAACGTGTGCATTAATTTCAACTTGTGGTTTTTATTGATCCAGAACTGTCTGAGCCATGCTGTTCTATAAAATACATTTTTAATGTAGGGGGTGGAAAGGTGGCTTAGTGGTTAGCACGTTTTGCTAAATTCTTGAATCCCATCTTCGACCCTGTGTGCGCAGAGTTTGCTTGTTCTCTCCGTAGTTCGGGGGTTTCCTGCAGGTACTCCGCTTTCCTCCCTCAGTCCAAAGACTTGTGGTTGTAGGCTGATTGGTGTGTGAACGGGTGTGTGATTGTGTGTCTATCCAGGATGTCCTTTGCCTTGTACACAGAGTCTCCTGGGATAGGCTCCAGGCTCCCTGCAGCACTGTGTAGGATAAGCGGTACACAAAACGGATGGATGGACGTAAAAAAAAGTGTCAAAACTGGCCACTCAGTTGGTTATATTAAGCCTGTAACACGTATTAAATCAGACCCTCCAGGATTTCTCGATTGCAGAATTGAACGCAAAATCAAGGAAACGCCGCAATATTAGGATGTGACGGCATCACAGCGCGCATTCAGCCAAAAGCCCTCATCGATTCATGTGCGTCGAACGTGATTACAGTTAAAAGGTCTGATTCACCGACAAACATCACTGCAGTTAAAATCTCGCCAATTGAAGTAGTTTTTCACCAAAAAAAAAAAAAAAAGCACAAAAACTCTGCAAGTTGCAATCACCAATTTTGAAAAAAGCCGCCGCAAAATCAAGCAACTCCCCGGAGTTTGACCATGCTTCTAAAGGCAACACTGTGCAGATTAAGACGTGTGTGTGTGTGTGTGTGTGTGTGTGTGAGTGATTTAATGCGGCTCTGCTGGTTAGAACAACCACCGGAGATGCCTGCGCCATGACTAAAAGAATAAATATTTACTTGTACATTCCTGGCACAGTTCAGCTGCTGTGTAATTCAGTCTTTCTGGTGGCTAACCCCAGCGTGTGTGTTCTGTGTGTCATTTCCGCAGGATATTCTATAAGGTGAAAAGCCGGAGCGCTCACATGAAGAGCCACGCCGAGCAAGAGAAGAAAGCGGCGGCTCTCCGGCAACGCGAGGCCGAGGAGCGTGCGGCGGCCGCTGCAGCAGCCTTAATAGCTGCTCAACAGAATGGATCTCGAGGGGAGCAAGCGGCGACACGGCGAGCCAGCAGCGAGGACTCCTCAGACGAGGAAGACTCCACAGACGATGAAGACTGGCACTAGCAAATACTTGGGTCTCTTTTTTTGCTTGCTGGAGCTGGGACTCGTTTTCCAACACGACCTGATGCGCTGGTCTGGCTGAGGAGGAATAACGGGGAGATAGAACATGAACGTCTTCAGGGACTAACTTACTCCATTAATGTGTGTGTGTGTGTGTGTGTGTGTGTGTATGGGCATGTGCCAGAGTGTGAGTGTCAAAGAGAAGCATTCAGGGTTTCTCGGTCAGACATAGGGCTATAGGGAGTACAAGCCAACGGTGTGTGTCTGTGTGTGTCTGTGTGTGTCTGTGTGTGCCAGAGAGTTAGTGTGAAAGAGAAGCATTCAGGATTTCTCGTTCAGACATAGGGCTATAGGGAGTACAAGCCAAGGGGTGTGTGTGTGTGTGTGTGTTTGTGTGTGTGTGTGTGTGTGTGTGTGTTTGTGTGGGTGGAGCGAGGGGCAGTAAAAAACACTGTCTCAAAACACATTCAGACCCCTTACACACACTGCTCCACCTGCTTCCCCTACTCACCTACCCAGCCCAGACTCGCTTCACCTCTCTATTATCCGCTGTGACTCAGTGCTCCGGACTCTGCAAGACATACAAACTGGCAAAGACAGGAGGACGGACTAATGTCTCTCTTCATACCCGCGTTTTTTTCCTCTTTTGATTTTTCTAAATGAAATGTGTTTGAGACTCTCTCTTACGGTTGACTGCCAAAAGCTTGCACAGCTGTACTTGTGCACTAGTTTGTTTTTGTCCCCCCCCCCCCCCCCCCCCCCCCCCCCCCCATTTCGTGATGTTGGGCTTTGGTGTTTTCGTTATGTTTACTTCTGGCCACATCGCTGATGCCTTGGATGTTTGACACTTTTAATCGTGATATGACAATCAATTTTACAGAGGTTCTTTTTTTTTTTTTTATATATATATATATATATATCCAACAAAGCATCATTGTTTTTGATATAGTCATTATTATTATTATTGTTATAATTATCATTATTAGTGTCGTCATTGTACTGTTATATTGTTTTTGGGAAAGGTAACTTTTTATCATTTAGCTGTTAGTTTATTTAAGACTTTTGCTACCTGTGTTTGCGGTGTGTAAAGCTTCTGTAAGGTATCAGGCAGGAAAAGACAGAAACAGAAACCGAGGGTGAAAGTGCAATAGAACAATTTGATATCTTGATGCAAATGTGCTGCCCCTCCTCCTCGTCCTCCTCCTTGTCCTCCATTCCCTGTCCAACTCCAACGCGATCTGAACTTGAACTGAACCCTAATGCAGCCTCGGTTGAACAAGATCATTTGAAGATATTTATTTAATGTTATGTTTTAGGGGGGAATAGAACAAATGTGCTTGAGTGGCTAAAGAATGAAGCGTAAAGTGTTTCAGTTTCTAGCGCTGTGTCGTCACACTCGGACTCTGCTGGCCCAGCACTTGGCGATATCACCATGGCAACAGAGGCTGCTGAACCCCCCCATCCTGTAAGAACAGCCACACTGTGGAGATCTCAGCCAAGAGTAACGGTTCCAATTACTGCTCATCACACTTCAGTCTGCTATGCACTCTGTGTGTGTGTGTGTGTGTGTGTGTGTGTGTGTGTGTGTGGAAGTGTGTTTTTATGCACACATATGTGTATGTATGTGTGGCTGTGTATGGGTGTTAACACCAATAATAAAAACTGTTTCAGACTCAGCCAAGTGAGAAGGAGAAGCTTCCAGATCTATTCAGATTTATTTTTTTATTTTTTTTTTGAATTCTGTATTGGTTGCGAACTTGTGAAGAACTTGACCTGCTCTTTCATACGGGCAGGCCAGGGACCTTGTGGTAAGATGGGTGAGCCAAGGTTGTTTTTTTTTTTTTAAATTAATATAAAAAAAGAAATAAATACAGGATTTGCTGCCACGGAGCCACTGTTGCTTTTATTCAGCCAAGGGAAATGCTTGTATAGGTAATATAATATATACTGTACAAACACGCAGACACATACACGTGTGTGTGTGTGTGTGTGCGTGTATATATATATATATATATATATATATATATATATATATATATATATATATATATATATATATATATATATATATATATGCACACACACCCACTGTGTGTGTGCTTGTGTATAAGAATGAAACAAAATGTATACTTTCTATGCTATTTTCATAGGGACTCGTACACTAATGGTGACCTACATAGAAGTACTTTTTACTACAGTATAACTTATTTGTGTTTAAATTTAATGATCAATTATTGTTTTAAAATAATAAATATGTTAAAAATATATATCCTCTTTGTAAAGTCCTAATTTTTAGTTACAAGCTTGCAAAGAAAATACTGTATTTTCCAAAAAAAAAATTCAAACTGCACAATATGCCACAAGATGTCAGTCTTGTCAGAGAATGCTCCGGCCCTCGACTCGTACAGGGATGGAGAAGTTTCGGGATCCGTCTGCCTTTCAGCTTGTTTTGATTGGAGTTGTTTGATTTGATCTCACGCCATGTTAGCATAAACTTCAGTTCTGTTCGATTATACAGTAGGGCCAGGAATATTGATTGGCAGACAGACAAGCTTCAAGACACAAATGTTTTATGATGTATTGTACATTGCAAAATCCAGAAAGTTGTGCAAATAATATGTCCGTATTCATCAAAGCCTTATCCTATACTGAACAAACTACTCCTTTAACCAAAACTTGGCACAAAGATCTCTCGCTCTGGAATCAGGTCACAGCTTGTGGATTTCTTCTGATGGACTGCAACAGAGTTCCATAAGTTCTAACTTTTTCATAGGTGTTCATTTTGTCTGATTTGTTCTAATCACCTTCTGAATTGAGGCTAGATTTACTCTTGATTCTAGAGGAAGTTTTCTTTTTCTTTCTTTCTTTCTTTTTTTTTGTTGTTTTTTTCTTTTTAATTTCTGATTATAACTTTCCAGCTCAGCAGCTTGAGCATGTCTGTTGTTGGCAGCTGGTGCTGGTCAGAAAAAAACTAGATATTTCATCCTTCCATCCATTCTCTTTATCCTACACAGGGTCGTGGGAAGCCTGGAGCCTATCCCAGGGGATTCGGGGTACAAGACTGGGGGACACACTGGACGGGGTGCCAATCCATTTCAGGGCACAATTGCACACACATTTGCACACACATTCAGACACTACAGACACTTTGGACATGAAAATCAGGCTATAATGCATATCTTTGGACTGAGGGAGGAAACCGGAGTACCTGGAGGAAACCCCCGAAGCACGGGCAGAACATGCAGTCTCCACGCACACAGAGCGGAGGTAGGAATCTGGAGGTGCGAGGTAAACCTGCTAAACTCTAAGCCACCGTGCCCCAGCCAGATATTTCAGCAGGTTACAATTTCGGTTTAATTTTATGTGACAAAACATACTTTCTGAGTTATTCATTTAAAAGTATACACTGGTTGTGGTCGAGGACCATCTCACACTTCTGACTCGTATTGAAATGTATAACTCATATTGACTAAGTTTCCCAAAAGCATTGCAGTACAGATATCATTGTTAAAATAGATCTAGCAGAACACGGTCAGTTAGGATATTTTAAAGTACTTTGTGAAACTTGACTTGTATGTCAGATGCATGTAATTTGCAATAATTCCTAAATATAGTATTGTGCCACCCAGATTAAGACTATTTATAATCTAAAGTGAGTTAATACACAAAATAACCCCTCTCAGCATTATGAGACTGTCAGTTGAGGCAGTTAGGAAAAAATGATTATGTGGAATTCCCCTGCACTTCTATAGAGCTTTAAATGGTTTCATTGTGATGGTGTATCCGAGGTCAGGGTTGTGATGCGGCCACTGGCAGAGAGTAAGACCTGACTGAGACCTCCAAAATTCAGCTACCTTTGAGGCATAAATAAGTCAAAGCTTCTCTCAGTTTTCTGTATTATATCTGTAATACACTTCGATAATGCAACTAAAACAGGAATACTCCATGTCTTAATTCGATTTGTGTTTAATTCGAGTATGACTTTAGTCGGATTAAGGTCATCGATAATCGCTGTTTACATGGTAGTTTCTTAATCAGGGTATTGTCTTAATCGGGTTAATATTGGATTATTGTTGTCCATGTAAATGTACTGACTGTTGCCTTATTTTTAGATTCGTGTAATTTATTAGTGTACTCAGTGGCTTAATGGTTAGTGTCCCCTGCCTTGCTCTCCGAGTTCCTGGGACAGGCTCCAGGCTCCCTCCCTCCCTATGTAGGATAAGCTGTACGGAAAATGGATGGATTAGTGTAGTTTATTTTTAAACAGTGTAACAAGGGACAAATGCACCTCAGTCATGGAATCATCTTTCTGTTAACATTGTAGTCATAATGCAGTGCAAGTGCAAACCTCTCTAAAGTTACATATATCATCACACCTTTTGGTTTGAACAGTGAGGCTGTGCTTCATTTAACTTTTTAAAAATAATAATAAAAAAGCTTTTAGCTGACTTAATAAGCATTTATGATATTTATCACATATTTGGTGATAATACACATTTGGTAGCTAATAATAGGAAGCTATTATTGACATTATAAATCACTTATGGCCTGGGCATATTCTTAAAGGTTTTCCAGAGAGGCTGTGATCTGAAGGAGCAATGAGAGATGTTGGGGAGATGTGTATGATGTTGCTATGGTGTAGAGCACAGATCCAGGCTGGAGCAGAGACAGGAACTGTGCTGAAACACATGCCAGAATAAGCAATCTGGATTCAGGGAAAGACAAATGAGTGCCTGGTGAATATATATTCTCTCTCTGTCACGCTGTCACTCACTCTCTCTCTCTCTATATCTCTCTCTCTCTCTATATATATATCTATCTCTCTCTGTGTCTCTCTCTTTATGTCTCTCTCTCTGTCTCTCTCACTATCTATCTCTCTATCTATCTTTTTGTCTCTCTGTCTCTCTCTTTATCTATGTCTCTCTCTCTCTCTCACTCTCTCTATAACTCTCGCTCTCACACACACAGACACACACACACCATTCAGGCTTAACCCTGGACAAAAAGATAAAGAATATGAATCAGACAAAAAACTGACATATGGAAACAATGAAAGATCTAAGGAGCTACTTTACAGAAAGATCTATTTTATGAAAGTGCATAACGTGGGTCTGCACAATGTAAAACCTGCAGTATTTTAAATGTATTAATCAGTGGAAAGTCAGTATTGAAGCAACGAGGGAACTCGTGGAAAGAAAGCGTTCATATTTTCTTTCATCTTCCAAATTTGAAACAAAACTGACCCTACAATTATGTTTAGATTGGTGGAGTTTTAAGTGATGCAGTAGATCATAGACTTCTGAGGAGAAATGATCCTTGTTCTGACCGTTTGCTGACTTTTATCTGATTACAGGCTTGTAAATGCCCTATAGGCCTAGAGTTTACATACCGTCAAGGGAAAACTTCAGAAGTTTGAAATAGGAAACAGCATATGTAATTGCTTCTCAGTTTGTACATATTTTATCTCATCAGCCAAATCATTTTGACTGAAACGATGTAGAAACAATTCTTCTCTTGCTTGCATTTACAGCTTGTGCAGAATTTACACTAATTGTGTGCCAGGCCTATCTGACATCTCCTGTTTGCGTTGTTAATTTTACAGCTCTCATTAAGCACTGTAAATAACACACAGCAGGAGCTGGCCTGGAGAACTGTAGCACCACGGTGATGCCAGCCAAGAGTTGTGGAGCCGTCTAGGAGTTTCATCATGCCAGCAGGCTAGAGTTTCTTTTAGGAAGCCCTAATCCATACACCAGAGGCAGAAATGTGGTGACCTTTCAAATGCACAATGTTTGTCCTTCTTCTCACTTTGCCCTCATTAGCTCCCTATAGCACATTTGCAGAGAAGTGCTACACTGTAAGTCAATCCTTCCAACAAGCGTAACTGCTTCCATTTCCTCTCCTTCATTACTGTGGAGTGAAGGAGAGGGTGAGCTGGAGAGAGGTATGACAGAAATGGGAACCTTACATGCTCAGTCAATGAGACAAATGGAGACCAGGTTTTACAGTAACTCCCTATCTTACAATTTATGAATAGAACATTGTTTCAGTTGTCCTGTTGAAGTAACACTTTGATTTATGATTTATTAGGTATGATTTATTAGGAAAACGCACAAGGTCTCATAGTGCCTTGGTAGGAGTTCAGTACTGTGCACGTTACTGGATTTCTTGCCAAAATGTTAGCATATAAATGAGGTCTGTGTGAAGGATGGGAGAACAACACATTTTTAAATGGATAAGAGACATTTAGGATTTTCATGGTATACGAGGACATCAGCATGGCGTTCGGACTTCAGCATCCTTATATTGTATCAGAGACTTTTGTATTCAGCTAAGATTAAAATTCTTTTCTAAGAATGACTTTAAAGTAACTTGACCAGTATCCATCTATTTTTCATACCGCTTATCCTACACAGGGTCAGAGGGAGCCTGGGGCCTGGAACCTATCCCAGGGAACTTGCGGCACAAGGCGGGTGACACCCTGAATGGGGTGCCAACCAATCGCAGGCCACAATCGCAGGCCACAATCGCACACTATGGATAATTTTAAAATGCTAATCAGCCTACAACACATGTCATTGGACTGAGGGAGGAAACTGGAGTACCCGGAAGAAACCCCCAGTGCACGGGGAGAACATATAAGCTCCGTGCACACAGGGTGCAGGTGGAGGGATTCGAATCGAACCAGCAACAGCGGAGGTGCGAGGCAAACATGCTAATCACTAACCCACTGTTCCCCTCCTCCACAAACATGACCAATATTGCAAATAAAAAACTATTACTATTTATGAAACTGTCTCCTACAAGAGAGTTTGAAATGTCACCTTACTTTTCTGTCCTTTTGTAATGAGAAGTTCATTTAACTGTACAACCCAATGAAGCTTTAGTGTAATTATGTTGAAGATGTTGACATGGAAGCATTACGATAGAATGGCACAAAAATGCTTGTTATATTTTAAAAGAAGTGATTGATAACAAGTGACTCAAACAGCAAACAGATTAACCAATACACCAGGAAACTATGTGCATGTTTTTTCCACTTGCAAAACAGTATAAGTGGCAAAAAGCATATTTTCCAGTTTGATAATGTGATTATCCAGGCTTATGCAATGAAGTAGTTCAATTCAAGACCTCTATCCACAGCTCCCTTTAAGGCCACGCACATGCACAGCACAATGGTAGAAAAGTATATATGAGAGGAGAACGGCCAAGTAGTTACACTCCAGATTCCAGGAATGACTGAATTTGAGAGGTTTGCAGCAATCTGGTTGGATTAAAAGTGCAGTTTTTTGAGCTACTGTACACCAATGTGACACACTGGCAAAGCTGTATGTCTGTGTCAGCATAGAATCATTCACATTTATTCATTTGGCAGACACTTTTACTAAATTGACTTGAAATGAGGCAGACTATCATCCAAGCATACAGCTGTTAAAGTTTATATATATATATATATATATATATATATATATATATATATATATATATATATATATATATATGGTCTATATAGGGTCACAGTGTAGTCAATACCAATTAATTTATGTAATTATGGTGCATATATTTTATGTCGAGAACTCAAAGCACCATGAACTAAATTTCCCTAATGCTGGGGAAAAAAAACAAGTTTTTTGTTTTTAGTTAAGGAGTACAAATGAACACTAAGATTTAACTGAAAACTGGGGTGCAGTTCAAGTTTGTCTAGTATCTACATATTTTAGTGTTCATTAATGCCTTGCAGAAAACAACATAGGGCTAAAGGTTTTATTATTATTTTATATTTTAAATGTTTATTGCATATAATTTGCCAGATTAGAATGAAGTACATGAGATGTTAAAAATCACGACATGAACAAGTTAAAACATACCTGCTTCCATGAAAGTAGTACTTACAGTACTTTGATTTTTGGATACTGATAATCCGATTAAACTATTCACTATTCCTATTCTTTTTGCTTTTATAAGATTGAGAAATATCCTTTTATTAAAAACTAATAAAGGGAAAAGTATTTTGCTATTGTAACCCTGCTGAATTCAGATTGCAAGAGAACAGACATGAGGAAATTTAGGGATTAAAGATGATCATTTATAAGTGAAAGATTGATGTGTCAGACTATTTCAGGATTCTATATTAATGCCATGGTTGATATTAGAAAAAGTTTATATTGACTTATGTGAGATTTCATTACTGAGTCAAGTTGTGATGTGAGCATGTTCTTCCTGTGTGAACTGATAAAAATGAGAGGGTGGAGGAAAAAAAATGTATTATTATATCCACATGGTCAACTTCTCACATAACATTATAAAAAGTCAGACACCAATAAGGTCATAAGAGCCGAAACAGATGTCTTGTCTTTTTTAAAAAATTTTTTTTATCTCTCTGGCTCTCTATCTACAGTCCCTCAGAATAAGATAAAGCGTCTTTGTTTAGAGGGCTAAGGCATGTGAAAGAGACAGGGTGTTGGCAGGGCATGTGTTGGGTCTTGTTTGGGTTTGTTCCCATGGCAATGTCCACCCTCTGATGGCAGGAGGAAATTGGTGCTGTATGTGTGCACTGAAGAGGACAGTTGAAAACAGATAGGAGTGGCTGGATAATTCAAATCGGTCAAATCTGGGACGGCGGAGAAGACCGAGAATCACTTTAAGACTCCTCTATTGAGTCAGTGTTCTCGATGTGAGTGGGACTGTTCCAGATTTGAGCATTCCATAAGTAGGCAAAGTGAAGGAATGTTACCATATAAGGACATTCTAGTAGTTGGTAAAATGTTGGTACTTAATTGAATCAAAAGCTTAAATACCATTCAGTCGTTCGGCTTCATTCTCAAGCAACTGAGTGATTTATTTAAGAGGAAATGACTGCTAAAATGTAGGACATTAATCTGAAATTAAATCTGCCTTCTAAGTTCTCCTGGGAGCATACACATTTCTAAAGATTGAAGAGTGGAATACAGTTTGTAGGCACTAATTTGTTGGATATGTTTCAGGACTTCTAGTGCAGTAGTTTAAGTGGCAACACTTTTCTGCCCTCTTCTGATGTACAAAATGCAAATAAGCAAGGAGGTCAAAGAACAGAAGTGTATGTGTGAAGGTAAAACAGAGTTTGAATGAGAAATGACACTCCTACACATGAATTTTTACAACTCAAATGTTTAATTACAAAAATTATTTTGTATAGTGCTTCAGAATTATCCCAAGCATCATTTCATGGTTTTATGTATATTAAACTACCTTGCTTAATTTCTTACACTGCATTAAGGCTGGTTTTTGGACTAAAATGTAAATGCCAGTGGACATTAATCAATGAAAAAACATTTTTGTCTAAATTCAGCCTTAACGTAGAGCTCGGAAATCAGCCCTCATTGCTCAGAACACAAAATAGTATGTCCATAAACAGAGGGCCATGGTTTGGTCACTTTTTTCTTCGGTTTAGCTATCTATAGATAAAAATGCTTGCAGCATGGTGTCCTTCTTTCCACTGCTGGGTCATAGAGGGAGGAAACCTGTAAGTCAAAGCCAGAACCAGTATAAACACCACATAATCAATGGACATCAATAGGGTGTGTACTCAGAGCAACTGATAAGGAAAATAAACATTTGTGTAGTTTTTAGGTCTTGAACTACATAATGAATTCACCTCTAAAAATACTCACCTAAAGCCTGCACCTGAGATTTATTTGAATGTGTGGCTCTCTGTGCCTCCACGTCCAAATCCTGAGAGAGACAAAGTGAGAAAAACAGAACGAGTGAGACACTTCAACATATGACATGTTGGCAAATGTTTCAGCTCCATGAGGAAACATTGACAGCCTATAGCAAGGTTTTCTTATCTGGTTACCTGGAATCAACAACCCCAGTCTGCTTATATGAAATTCCTACCAGACCTACAAAGGTGGATCCCTTTTAAAGTGCAGATAAACATTTGGAGTGCAGTTCTCTAAGAAGCAATCCATTTCTGCAAGTAGTGAATGATAAGCTATTGATAAGAAGCCTTAAAGGATTAGCTCTCTGAGCTCAGTTAAATGAACATTAAGATTTAGTGGTTTTGGAAGGACACCATATTTCCTAAATCTATCCATCCATCTATTATAGATCTATTCTTAGTTGAGAAGTCAACCCTGACTGAATGACCAAGATATAATCCAAAGGTGTGGTAATGCAACAGTGAATATTCTTCACTCACCTTTGGGTCCGAATAGTGCAGAGTAACATGGTTTGTTACAGTACGGTTTTCCCTCATGCTGAGAAAGAAAACGTAACTCAGTTTATTGCATATAAATGGATATGGAGCAAAGCCCGTTTGTCCAATCTTCCCCAAGACAAACTTGATTCTACTGTAGTTCCAGACATTGTTTTGACTGCATTGTGATGCCAAAATCAACAGCCCAAGAGTAGAGTCAAAACAGTATTGAGTTACTTTTATTTAATGATTTGCGGTTGATGCGAATCTTACCTCCGCATGGGAGCCTGCAGACAGGGTTTTATTGCATTTCTCACACTTCAGACAGGGTCTGTGCCAGTCCTTACCCAGAGATGACACTCTCTCGGCTGAAACACAGAGACAAGCACTATTGTAATTCTAAAATATGGTTAACGTTGTGAGGGTTTTTATTTTATTTGAGAATGACCATTGTAAAAAGCACAATACAAATAGAATTGAAGATTTTATCCTGATACTACAAATACATCTCTATCTGAATACTCCTCAGATCCTTGCGAGCAAGTCTAATAAAATCAGCTCCACTCAAATTTATTTTTTCCCTTCCCAGTTGTCTCCAAGTTATGGTAAGAAAGACATTAACTCGATGCGTTTCCTGCACAAAAGAATGAGCCCTAAGGAATTCACTACCCCTCCCTTGCAAAGGCCAATAAACTAGGCTTTATCTGTGGGGTATTGCGTAAAAGACAAGAAAACATCTCCCATGACGATCATAAAACAAGGCAAGGACAGAAAGTCATGCATCATGAGACTTTTTACTAGTATTGATGTCTGCACATGCTTTTGTGTCAAAAGATTTTTTTTTAGGAATTGTATGCATTGCATGGAGGCCAAAAGCTTGCAACCCCATGGAGACCGCCCCCCCAAAAAAAGGAAGAGAAAGATGTCAAAAGGCTTTGTACATAAAGTGCAGCACATAAAGCAACCAATAAAATGCAATGCAAATGTAAAATTTAAGTGAAACATTACAATGGCGTTAATTGCTATTAGGCACATCAGACCTGAGGTATAATGTGATTGCGTAGCTGTAGAAGCTATTTCCCAAACTAAACTGAGTTTAGGATAGCATAAAGTTTAATATTGGAACAAACAATATGGCCTGTATAAAATTAAGGCTTGGAGTGGAAGGTGGTGTATTAAATAACTGAAAAGGCTTGGTCCAGAAAGTGTGTGCGTGCACGTATGTGCCCCTTGTATTTTTGCCATGATGTCCTCATCAATTTACCGAGTTTGATGGACTTTACAGATGATCTGTTCTGTATATCGGAGTCCTGGTTACTCCCAGTGACGCACACTAAGGAGCAGGAGAGCTCATTCAAAGCACACACAAAACACGCACGCACAACCATAGAAAATCCTTCTACTGAGAAAAGGTGACTGAGGATAGGAAGGTAAGTGACAGCAGTGGATAGAAATGTGTTGTTTTTCATATGGGTATTTCCTTTCCTGAAAACACTGGTTTATAGAGTAAAAACGATTCTGATAGGATCTCTGACTTGCTTCGTACGAGTCTAACTTCTTGTTCAGTGTTCTGTGAAAACCCTTCAGAGGAAGTGGAAAAATAGATAGAGGTTTCGTTTCACATTTTTAAAAAAATAAATAAACACACACACACACACACACACACACACACACACACACACACACACACACACACACACAGACACACAGACACACAGACACACAGACACACACACAGACACACACACACAGACACACACACACAGACACACACACACACAGACACACCACCTTTATGCACCTAGACAACCTTTATTTAACCCAAGTGAACTAATTATCACTCTAACTTTCCCATGTGGTGTGTGTGTATTTTGTCCCAAATTCATGAAGAGAAATATGAAGTCCATGAGCATAGAGTTCTATGGTGATTACTGGTAAATCTCCAGACACTGAGGATTGTTCTGCTTTGTCCTAAACTGCTCCTCCTACACTGCTGCTGTAGCTGTGGGAGGAAGGCAGGGGGCTTTTGAATTCCTCTAAGGGTGGATTTTATTATTATTTTTTCCATCTCTGGAATATAATAATGTTAAGCCTCCATCAGCCAAGCAGCAATAAAATGATTGCTTCCATCTGAACATTAGTGGTGTAATGAACGAGAAGGTTAACAGATATCAACACTGCTTGTTTCTTCATTTTACTGAGTACATATGCAAAAAACCCCAAAACAACAGCATTTAGAAACATTAGGAGGATGTAACCAGTTGAAAATGCTTTCACAGCTTAATAGAAAATCACCAGAACAGCTGTACCAGTATACAGTATAGCAAAAACAGCAATCGTCGCAACACTGCACTTTGAAACTCACTCTATTGGAGTACACTACATTCCCAGTTTTTAGAGTCTTTCTGGTTTCAACCACTGAATGATATTAAATGTCCTCCCTACTAATTCATTCAAACCTACATAAATATGTACTGTAAACTTTGGACAGATCACAGAGAAGACAGAACAAGCTACTTTTATATATAGAAACAATGACAGAGACACTACAACCCTGACAAAGATGAAGCAGTTACTGAATGAATCATGGGGTTTATTTGGCAGAAGGTGGGCATATTGTCTACAGGAAGGGGGGGGGGGGATATTGGAGGATCAGTTCATCCTACTGTTTGCACTATGTAGGAGCCCAGACGTGTGAGTGTGTGTGAGACTGCTTTGTATTGTAGTCTCAATGTCTTTGCACACCTCAGGCAAAACCCTCCTGACACCAGTCTAAGAGAAACGCTTCAGGTTGTTTTACATGAAACAGAGCATCTCTCATCTCATCTAATTCCCAGATGATCCAGTCAGGATCAACCTGCAGTGTCTGTGTGCTCTACAGGGATTTAAGAGGCACTTTCTTCTTTCAACTTTTATCCTTTTCAGATTACTTTAAGGCAAGGTGTTTTTTTTTTTTGGACCCGTTAAATATGAAGTATTGTCAGAGATTTTCAGCTTCTTAAAATAAAAACAAATAACACTCGTTAGGCCTATTTAGGTAGGCTACATTTATAATAATAATAATAATAATAATAATAATAATAATAATAATAATAATAATATACAGTTATGTTCACTCTCTTTCACAATATTATCTCCTAGCACTGCCCAAACAACTTTCTACCGGACATATTATTCACGAAACAGGAAGTGAGTTCGCATATAGTGCCCATTTTTTTGGTGCACTTCCTTGACGCGCCCTATTTGCGCAATGCACGTTAACACTTGAACATAACTTGTATAACATAACTCGAGTTAACATTCATTTTTGCGTTCTCTTCTTATTAAAAAATAAAAACCAAGCGGAAAGACGTTAGCTTACCAAAGTACACTTCCTTGCTGCACTTGGGGCATTTAGGCATGTTGGCAGTTGCAGTAAAGTTTCCTCTCTAGAATGAAATAGCTCCGGGCGGAACGTCTTACTCAGCAGCAGCAGCAGTTATTAACCCTCCACCTGCACTGACCTCGCCTTCAGCTCCTTCCGCGCTTTTATACAGCGGTGAAGGGGAGGCTCTCAGAGTGCGAGTGTGAGTGTGTGAGTGTGTGTGTGTAAAGGAAGAAAAACGGTAAGTTATGTAAAAACAATTAAGTTATTTCAGTGATTAAGTTATGTCAGAATGATAAGTTATTGGCCAACGCTTCATCAAAACAGTATGGTGAATTCAGATATATTGGAATAGTTTTTGAATTTCTATTTAAATAGCTATGCTTTCTTTCCATTAATGAAATAAAAATATCCCAAAACATTTCTGAAATCCTCAAGATGTTGTATATTTAAATACGAAGGAACAATTTTTCTATCACATTCCTTATTCTGTAGAAGCACTGCTTACCCTGAAAACTATTTTAATGACGTTCATTAATCTTGACAGATTATTTTTATTTGGTTGGTTAGGTCATCGACCTTTTTCATCCATCTTTTCTGTTTAAAACATTATTTATTTGTAACATACTTATTTCTAATCCTAGCGTCAATAAATTGAGTTTCAATAACAGGACTTGGAAAAAACAAACAAAGACAAACCCTCCAAATTCATCAACAACATCTTGTAATGTTTTATGAACACAGCAGAAGAAGTTCAGTTTGCTACATATTAAGATGTTGGCCTAAGAAACATTTTATAATTCATTCTTACATCAATAACAACAATAACAGGGTTTAGAAAATTGAAAAAAAATATTTTCCAAATTCACAAATCTTGTCTAAAGTTCAACATGGACAGATTAATTCAGAAACACAGTGAAAAGTTCATCCATCCATCCATCCATCCATCCATCTATTTTCCATACCGCTTATCCTAGACAGGGTCGTGGGGAGCCTGGAGTCTGTCCTAGGGAACTCTGGGCACAAGGTGGCGGACACCCTGGACGGGGTGGGAACCCATCACAGGGCACAATCGCACACACATTCATACACTATATGGACAATTTTGGAAATGCCAATCAACCTATACCAACGCGTATGAAAAACCCCACAGTAAATGTAATATTTTATAATTGAGATAATTATAATATAACTTGCAGTAACAGCATAACATGGATGTTTTAAAAAAAAAAAAAATCACCATCGATCTCTAAATTTATATGAACACAGTACGTATGCTGAAGTAAGTAAGTAAAAATCTCTGCATACTAAGTAGGCGTTCTAGAAATCCCAGTCTACCTCATCCCCCTTATTAAGCTGTTTCACAAAAACACCATTTAATGCAGATAAAATCCAACAGTACATCATTTAACCCTAGCTGTGGGGTGTTTAGTGCGTCCATTCACCCTCTCTCCACTTATTGTTTTAAGACTATTCCAATTAACCTGTACGACGCTGTCATGAAAATGATTACATTCTAAACATATCTACACGACTTTATGCTTATGTTACAGTAGTTAAGCTTATGTACATGCACTATAAATATGTGAAATATATTAGGTGCGGCAATTTTATGACCTTATGGAGAAAAGAGTCAAAGCATTTGTCATATATCAAAGCACATGTCGTATATCGGGGTTCACTTCCGGTTTGATCCTGACCTCACTTCCTTATATGATGTCACAGGAGTGATGTCACTTTTATCAAGCACTTCCCCTGGAAGAGCTTAGTAACATAAGCTTTGAAATTCACTAATCAGGCCAGGAAATAAATCTGCTAAGTTTTACTGTCCCATTATACCTGAATTCACCATAAGTTCATAAAAGAGAACTAATCTTTTATTATTATTATTCTTTTAGATTTAGTTTATTATCTTTAGCTTTAGCTTTTACTTTATTTTAGTTTAGGTATACAATTACTTACTGTTTGTTAACCCATTTCAACTGTCCATCAATGAAAAGAGACCACCACTGATAAGATAATTTGGTGATTGATATGAGAGTGTGTATGGCACTGGTATCACCTCACTGTCCCTACTGGGTTGAGAAACAGTTCCCCAACCAAAAATATTTACTTAACAGGACCTCTGTGGTCAGAAATAACAACTAATGAAGGTTTAGAGGACACTTAACACACTCTGGTATGGAAGAAGATAACCCTACATAGACCTACAAGACAGATGTGTCTAAAAAGTAGCTAGTAAGTGTAGATAGTGTTTAAAAATTCTACCAATGCTGCTACACCTAATACGCTCATACCAATGCCAACGCCAGATACACTACCAAGGCACTATCATGTCGGTGTCATAGCTGCGCTGAGATAACATATACAGTATATAATAATATCCAAATACTATCTGGCTTATCATGGTCCCCTTCCACTGGTGAACTGGGTAGAGGTGGGTTGATGAATTCACTGAGGTTTATGAGTGTAAGTGTATTTCTTTTAGAATACTGTATTCATATTAATCGTCTTAAGTAGCATGGCTACCTATATATACATCAGTGTCACAGTGAGGCGAACAGCAGCACTACCATATTAACAAAGGCCACGAGATTGACGGAGCCTTCAAAGAGCCTAGACTAAAAACCTTTCATTTTTATCAGAGGTGGAAATAGTGCACAACAGGGACTAACTGTATTTATTCAAGTACCATTCTGACATACAATTTAGTATAGTATTTGGAGTGTTTTTTCCCACCCAAAGGTGCACTTGTGGTTAATACCTTCTTTATTCAGTCCGTACAAGAGTCTGTTGAGTTTTTTGTGATTGTTTTTTTGTGGAAAACTACTCGAATTGGTGAAATTGCAATTGCACAAAATTGTTCTGCACCATCCTTTACAGTGATGTCTTGTTGGTAAATGAAACTTTTTTGCTGTACTCATGTTCAATGCACATGAATCGAAGAGGGATTTGGCTGAATGTGCATTGTGATAATGTCACATGATGCGTCTCAGCCCAAATCTGCAGAACATCTGTGGTAATTTGCAAGCATTCTTACAGGCGGTCTACAAGATCCTCCTAATAATGGTGGCGTTTGCTTGATTTTGCATAAATTTCTGCCAAATCCTGGATTATTATGTTCTCTTATGTGCAAGATTTTCAAGCAGGTTATAGTATAACTTTTAGCATAGTGTGTTGAATCTGTGGGTATTACTTATTCCCAATGCCCCATGTGGAGAATAGACCACCAGTAAACATTGACCAGTTTGTCTTTATGCTGTTCAAGTTAAGGCCAACTATTTGATGGTGTCTCTCCCACAGCTGTTTGTTCTTCCTTTGTTTATGGGTTGTTGTAGGCAATTGGTCCTAGATGAATGCCAAACATTATAGATTTGTAGATATGAACTGTGGAGTGGAATAATACACAAGGAGGCGGGCTAAAATAGGGAAATAATAGGGAATAATGACACATTATTTTAAATAATAGGGAAGAATGACACATGACAAGAATGTCTTTTTCCATTTATAGTATGTTTAACGTCCGCAAAACATGTTCTTTTTTGTTATCAATTGTAACCGCTATAAACAGCTGTTCCCAGATCAGCCTCTCCTTTTTCTTTATCTTGGAGTTAATAAGACACAAAATGCAATATTTAAAGTTACAGCTTTACCACTGACTGTTATAACTGTTATAACTGACAATGCTCAATAAACGTGTCCTAACAGAAAATTGACACTTTAAATGATGTTTCTGTGGCGTGTCCACCATACAAGTCCCTGTGAATTAGCTGTTACTGTATATAGCATATTGGAGTGAGCAGATTAACATAAACCTGTGATTTGCCTTGTGGCCAAACTATTTTCAGAGCAAAAGAATTATACAATGATTCAACACCTTCTGACCAATCAGATTCAAGATTTCAACAATAACTACCCACTAAGAACGACCTTAGTATCTAAGCTTGGATAGATTAGATGTGGATATAACTGTTTTACTATGATGCCTTCATTGGGAAAGTTAGGTTTATGAATAATTGCATGTATTCATTTAGTTGGTGGATACTTAAAGTACTTAAATTAGCACTTTTCATTAAAACAAAAACAAAAAAATGGTATTTTCTTACTATATTACCTCCCAACAGAGTTTTAAGACTGATTGTGTTCTTAGTCCGTGAGCTTGCGAACCAGTATCGGGATGTATTTATTGATGGAGACTTCAAAACACTTCTGTAAGTCGCTCTGGACAAGGGCGTCTGCCAAATGCCGTAAATGTAAATGTAAATGTAGATACTGCAGGTGCTCCCAGGAATGCTAAATAGCCAGAGGCTAATTTTGTTTCCCAACCTTTGTACTTTCTTTGTTTGGAATTTATTTGAAATTTGGGTTTTACTGACATTTGCTACTCATTTGTTGCCCAAACTACAGAGTTTATGAGATTCCTTTACCCTGATCTTGTTCTGATTCCAGCTTAACACTGGATGACATTTCACACTCTGTTCTTTTTTTTCTTTCTTTCTTTTTTTTTTTTTAAACATTTCAGCTATGCCAGGTCTGTGCTGTTCAGGAAACAAATGGCACCTCTCCGAGTTCTTGAAACTTAACATCACAGACTCCCAAATTATTACAGTTTGAGTCAGTCTGAAGAATACACGCAGTTGAACTGGTGATTTATTGAACAAATAAAAAATGACACTGAAGACAGGTACGTTTTGTACAAGCCCAACTTGGAAAACGGAATAATTAAACTTGTTCAAAGGTCCACACTTTCTTAAAAGTGATTAAGGGATTTTCCTTTAATGATTATATCTTTATTAAAATTGTTGAATAGGTATTTAGTGCTTGGAGTCTGCAGCTTTGTTTATGTACTGAATAGTGAGCGCTCTGTACCTCTCAGTGCAATTGACAAACTCAGGGTAGTATTTCAAGACATTATATACATGAAAATAAAATATAAGTTATGCAGTAGTAAGTGAGAAATGAAGAGTAATGATCAGGGATAATAACACTTTCTAAAGCAAATACAGTATGAAAGTTCCTGTAATCAAGTTGTATTTTGGTTATGTAAAGGGGCAAAGACACACTAAAACTTGTTCCCTTCTTTTCTGTACAGATTAGCTTTGAACCTATACGATTTGCGTGCATGTGGTCACTTTGCATTAGGCTGCAAACCGCCAATGGCCACTCCTCATCATTGTTGACTTGTCTCCCAGTGAAGATAAAGAAGACCCAGACCAAACCCATGTGTTTCTCAAATACATCATGTCAACCACTTAATTGCTCAGTAAGGTATGTATCCAAGCACGTACACACACACAAATAATGTGAGCTGTTGTGGCATATTGATTGTCTGAAAATTGTGGGTGTTTTTTTATTTAAATTTTTTTAACCATATTACTTTTTTTTGTAATGAGTCCAGCTGATGCAAAAGCTCCTATTTGAAATATGAATAATGTTCAAATATTTATAAACACTAATATAACAAGATGCTTTTTAATCTGTGTAGTTGTCTGAATAAGGTTTCGGTTCATACGTTTCATACTTTAATGAGCAAAATTCACCAATGACACTGATCCTCTCCAATAATGTGTTTCACTGATCATGGCTCATCTGAGTAGAGGTAAAATAAATCAGACTCAACTGCCTCATGGCACCTTTAAAAACAGATCTGTGTATAATGCCACCCAAGTCATGCATGACCTCACTTCCCTGTTCATCTCTCAAAGGTAGAACACCCTGCTTATGTTTCATCACCATTGCCTGCCATCACCATTGCCTGGGTTTTCTCATTCTCCCTTCTAATTACGTTCCTGTGCCCTGTGTGTGCACCTCCATGCTTTATGAGCTGTGATATTCACCTTCAAGGATGTTTCCATGGAATTTAATTTCCAGTATGTCCAGGAAACCATGTGGCTTTATAATGATTTGTTTTCTTTCTTATATTCTCATTTTTCTGATTATTACCATGCGCACGGTTCCTCCCTTAACCTCAGCAGGAGTGTCTGACCTCAGAACCTGCAGGGCTTTCCTCATTCCTGAAGAGGTGCCAACCTACAGCAGAGCGTGTGCAGACATGAAGGGTGCCAGGCAGTAGTGGCTCAGTGGTTAATGCTCTGGATTACTAATCTGATGGTTGAGGGTTTAGGCCCCAGCACTGCCAAGCTGCCATACCACTATTGGGCCCTTGAGCAGAACCCTCAACACTCTCTGTTCCAGGGGTGTCATTATCATATCTATCCCTGCACTCTAACCCCAACTTCCTAACAAGCTAGTATATGTGATAAAAAGAAGGATATAGTGGTGGTTGACAAGGAGAAAAAGATGGCAGTTGTGATAGATGTGGCAATCCCAGCTGACAGTAATAACAGGCAGAAGGAGCATGAGAAGATCAAGAAGTACCAGAGGCTAAAGGAACAACTGGAACAGATGTAGAAGGTGAAGTCCAAAGTGGTCCCAGTGCTAATAGGTGCATTATAGGGCTGTGAACCTCAAATGGGATAAGTGGCTCCAGCAGATTCCAGGTACAACATCTGAAGTCCTAGGAACCAACCAACCATCAGAGAGGGAGACCACCCACACATATCATTTTATCATGTGAAAAGGAATATTTGTACTGAACATTCTGAAGTCCTGAACCTGATTCCATGTTTTGTATTATTCACCATGTACTGTACATACTGTACTTTATGTACTAGCTAGCTAAATTTTAAGGCTTAGTCATTAGTTAGTTTATGTATTGTGTCTTTGCCCACCAGCTATCTAGAAACAGTGTAGTCATAACTTGAACAACAGCAAACATATGGCATATTTACCACCCTAGTTCAAAAGTAAGGCACAAATTCTACCTGAACTCAGCATGACACACCATTTAGGCTTCGTCTGTGCATGATCTGTAAATGTTTTGTCTACAAGAGTTTCATGTGTGGTAACTGGTAATTCTTACAGTATTTCATACAACTGAACAGTTAGAAACTGTTAATTTCCTGTAATTTATCTGCTTTAAAGTTTGGCACAGAATGTTTTTGTTGAAGGGCTGTTTCCATGAGCTGGATGCTTGTAGGAGCAGGTTATGGATCTTGCTGTAGTAGGATTGAAAGAATACAGTACTCTTCAGGCATTATAGCCTTTAAACTGACAGACACTGTCCAGGCTAAAAGCATCATTTCTGTATAGTGACAGGGGTGTGGAGCTGGGAACAAGACCGGTTTATATGAGGTGAATAGTATCAGTTGGTCTAGACTTTTTGTGCACTGAAAAAATAGCCGTTACAAAACGATAATAAGAAAACGATAACACACACACACACACACACACACCATATATATAGATAAACGCAAGACCATGGTAACAATGGAATGCCATGTAAACATAACTATGATGTGGTTGTTCTGACATTTTTGGTTGTTGAAATTATTTAACACTGACACCTGTACTTTTCACACATTATATATATTAAGGCCATAGGTGAGCCGTAAACACATCATAGCACTTAAAAGAAGCCATGTGTGTTAGTCTAGGCTAAGGTTAGTACAGAGCCTCTCAGTCTGTCCTGCAGGGCCTGCAGCAGTTTTTTTTCTTGCTGTACATTATTTCCAAATACAAACGGGCCATGAAATTTAAACTATTCAGCCAAAATGGTTGATATTACACTTAACTGGATACACTTATTTAGAAAGCATACAGTCCCCTCTGAAAGTATTGGAAGAACAAGGCCAATTCTATTGTTTTTGCTATACACTGAAGACATTTTGGGTTTGAGCTCAAAAGATGAATATGAGATGATAGATAAGAATTTCAGCTTTCATTTCCAGATATTTATTGTACATCTAAATGTGTTAAACAACTTTGAACATGGGACCTTTGGTGGCAGACCACCACTTTTTAGGTGAGCAAAAGTATTGGGAAAAGCTAAAGTAAATTAAAGCATATCCCTTGCTTGCAATAACTGCATCAAGATGGTGACCCACTGACATCACCAAAATGATGCGTTCTTCTTTTGTGATGCTTTTCCAGGCTTGTATCACATCTTCTTTCAGTTGTTGTATGTTTTGGAGGGTTTCTTGGATGCATTTCTCAGTAAATTGGCAGACAGATTGTTCCTGTAATCTTCTGAATTCATTCTGCTGCTACCATCATGAGTTCCATCATCAATAAGGATTAAGTGAGCCTGTACCAGAAGCAGCCATGCAAGCCCAAGTCAAGGTTTTGGATCATGAACAGATCCTTTCTTTCTACACACTTTGGCCTTCCCATTACTTTGGTAGAGGTTAATCTTGTGGTTCATCTCTGTATTTCTTTGCGAATTCCAATCTGGCCTTCTGATTCTTACTGCTGATAAGCTGTTTGCATCTTGTGGTTTGGACTCTATATTTCTGCTCTTAAAGTCTTTTTTGAATGGTGGATACCTTCACCCCTGCCCTGTGGAGGTTGTTGGTGATGTCACTGACTGTTGTTCCTTGGCTGACCTGTCTGATGTCTGGTTGTTAATACACCAGTGTTTTTTTTTTCTTTGTCAGGACATTCCAAATTGTTGTTTTGGCTATGCCCAATGCTTGTGCAATGCTTTGATCACTTGAAAAAAATGGGTGTGTTCAAACAAAAGGTATCATGTTCTAAGAGGTAAATATGAGGAAATGAAAGCTGAAATTCTTATCTATCATGTTATATTCATCTTTTGATCTCAAACCCAAATGTCTTCAGTGTATAGGAAAAAGAAGAAAAAAAATCGGACTTGCCGTTCCAATACTTCCGGACGGGACTGTATCAAATCTAACACACGTGGGGGTAATAATGCATATTTTACTTGCAATGATGAAAAATAGTGATGGGCCTTACTGAAGAAAAGGAAACAGACCTTAAGTGAAGCTGACCTGTTTGTGTTTCCATTTACAGGAGCAAACATGGTAAGACTGTGATTAGTATACAGTATCTACAGCAGTAAATAGACTTTACACTTCTAAAAGTCAGGCTTTGAATCTTCTATCTTTCTAGCTTACTAAATAAGTTGTGCTCAGTTTTCAGAATTACAACATATGTTACTTAACAACCTGTTCTAATGAAATTGCTCAACTTTCACACCTCGATGCAAGCATAAAATGTCGACTAACTGATTCATTCTTCTTTCTTATCTGTAATGCATTCCATGATAAATTCATGAATTCACTGATGCAGTGTATTACACTTAATTAGTATCTATGTATTTTCATTGTACTTTAAACTTGTGTTCTACAAGAAAGCGATTTGTATATTCTAGGGAGTTGTGGGAAGGCTAGTGTTCATGTAAATGCTTCATGCAAAAGGGCACATGTGGAGGACTGAAAGCCTGTTGAATGCTGTGGCTGAAATATGGCAAAAGTGATGAAAAAATCAGGTTTTGGCCTAAATTGTGTTTTTGTTTTTTTTCTATCTATACAAACTTTAACAAATTGTAAAGCAAAAACAAAACAAACAAACATAACTATAGTCTGGTATAAAGACAGAGGTTTTTATGGACATACTTGTGATTTACAGTATATATCCTTTTTATTGCAATGTAAATGTAAATTGCAACGTTCTGCAGTTTCTGTTTTGGGGAATCCAGACTTTAAGACTATAACTTTACTCTCAGTTTAGAAAATACACGAAAGGGAAACATCTTTCAGTCCAGGAAAGCCAGAGGTTTTTTTTCCAGAGTTTTCAGAACTCAATAAAACAGAAACTGTCCAAATTTCTCCATATGAAGTGTTTCTCCAGGCTGCCGCACATATATCTGTGTACTTCTTGGCATATATAGCTAACCTTCCTCCCAAAAACATAAAATTAGCAAACAGCAGCCTGAAAAGCATGTTTCCTGGCAACCAGTGATTATTTGCTTATGGTTGTTTCCTGTGCTATGGTAACAAGAAACGCACAGGATGAAAACAGGAAGTGAAATGTTGTCATGTGTTTTGAACTATGCATTTTGTACTGTTCCTCCTGGGGCTCTGCTGTGAAGGCAATGCAGATGTTAGATTAGGGCACAGTTTTCTGTCCAGACAGAACACTGTATAATGAATAGGTACAGTTTTATAACATTTTATAGTTTCTTATCCTATCACATGCTCTCCCATTAGATGTTCAACCATATACATATTTATGCTAATAAAAATTTGAAGAAGTCAGAATGAATAGTGTTTGTTGAAGGTAACTAGTATTTGATTAGACTGGTGTTGGTCTAACAGTCCCTCAGCTTTTTTGACAACTTTTGTTGGTATTGATGTACACCTTTTGTTCTGGTATTAATGCCAGTGAGTGTTACCTCATCTGAGCGTTATTTGCTACTTTATGCCTGTAAACGTTGGAAATGGTCTATGGAACAAATCTTGCACCTACGTAACATGCCTCTGGGTTACAATTACAGGATTATCATGTCATTCACAACCGATATGTCTTTCTGCCAATATGTAATTTCACCCAGTAACAATCTTTATGATCACACCCATAACTAGAGCTGTAAAAAAAAAAAAAAAAAACTTATTCGAATACGAGTCATATGATTGGTATGTAGTAAAATTAAGTGGATCAAATACTCGTTTGAAGAATTTTTAATGTTTCTACATTTTATTGCTTTTAACATATATTTCTATTTCTCTTTTTACTATGCACATTACATTTAAATATATCAGATTTCACCATCTTCCCCATTACATTTCCATGAATGAACCACAAGAATGTGTATCGACACTGAGTCGTTCATAATATCGGAATCAGATTCAGAATTGTGCTTTTTTGGCCAAGGACATGAATGTCATTTGAATAAGTACTATTTATTTGGCGATACATCCAATACACAATTTACACTATGATTCACCATAAAGAATTTCATTTCCCACTCTTAACTGTCCTTTTCATTGTAGTTACAGCTGCATCTGTGCTTGTCCAAACACACGACCGATCCCATGTGTTGTTCCAACATGTCGTCTAAAGTTACAGAAACCTCACTGCGATATAGCACAGTGAAGACTGGACAGACACCTGTAGGGTACAAGATGATTATCTGCTGATCCTCACTAAACAGTAAGTTTCAGTGTTTAAAATAACTCATAATGTACAGTATAATTCTGATATCAGTAAAGCTGCATAACTAAGGCATTTGAAAGTGTATAATGAGGGATGAGGAAAGAGGTGACGTCTGTCTTTGATAACAATTAAGGGAGGGGCTACCTGTTTTTCGGATTACGAAACTAGACAGAGAATCGCAGTTACATCACATCTGTGAATAAGAGCAGTTCTTATCAGTGTTGCACCGTTGTTTTTAGCTTTGACACAAAATATGACTATAAATATTGACGAGCAGACATTATTGTTTCCTTCCATTTATATAAGACAATCACCACAGAACTATTATATTTCAAGTTAGACAATATTAAATTATGAGCCACACGGCAACAGAACAGCACAGGTTTTTATAAGCAATTATGTGGATTTATTATAGACTATGCCACTTTATGCTTTTGCTGTGAACCATAGTCAGCGGAATTCAAAGTAACTCAACTGGTTAAACTGTTTAGTGATTATACCCATGTTCCTCAAGAAAAACTAGAGACAATATTTAACCTGATAATGCTTTAAAAGTTATTTGCAAACCTGTAAGCAATGAAACTTGGCAGATTCCTCAATGCTAAAGTTTCACATTATGCTTGAATGACACAGTGATGTTAGACAGTGACTCCGTGTGCGTGAGTGTGTGTGTGTGTGTGTGTGTGTGTGTGTGCGCGCATGTGTCTCAGCTGGTTCAATCACATTACAATGGGTGGTGAAAGATGACATCAGACTTAATGTGATAGGAGTTTAGGGTAGGGCCTATTGCTCTTTGTTCAGTGTGTGAAGTCACTGGTGTCTTGCCTACTATACATACAGCACCCTATTTTCCAACCCATTTCATGCCAACTTTCCAGCCTTTCTCTACCAGTCTGGATATCTTCATGTGCTGTGAATCAGAGGGGAGTAGGTTTGGAGCTTGATCATAGATCAGTGTTATTCTGATTTATATAGCCAAAAAGGATAATAACTTTCACAGTGCAGTCAAGCATTGAGTTACCAGCCCAGTCTCTCTTTTTTTCCCCTACTGTAACAAAATGCAGAGGCTAATGCATCTTTCAATCTGCAGAATTATATTTAGCTGGCTTGCTCTGAAAGTGTAATAAGGCCGATCATATGTACGAGTTCTCTAGAGCGCATAAGTACTGCAATCAACCATTCATCTTCTCTAATTTGTTCCCATGCTCTAAACCACCATACTATAGGCACAAATCAGATGCAGCACAGACGCACACCACATCATAATTCTTTCTGGCCGATGCCCAACCACAGCATGGTGAAAATTAGCACACGTAATCAACATGAATGTAGATTTACTGATATTTTTTATAGGGTTTGGGACTTGGGGTTTGGTGTTTAATGTGCGCTTCAAAAATATTAAACCAACGTGGCTGCAATTGAATGTAGTTAGAGTATTTATGTAAGTTAGGCCCATCTGTAATAAGTCCAAGGAGGACTGTATTGCTGTAGTTGAAAGGCTTTGGAACTTTGTAAGTTATTTCATAATGGAGGACCTGGTGTTAAGAAGGGACATGAAAAGACTGGGACAGCTCAGTAATGGGAGCTGCAGTAATGGATCCCTGCTACACCGATTATACAGCGTAAACCCTTTCCTCCACATCCCTGGTTTAGGATTAATAGGCCTGACATAATGTCCACTATAAAAGAGTGAGAGAACTTACTGTACTCCAAAGAAATGGGTTAGCTTGATCTGGATGATAGCTATTTTCAGTTCTATTTTGACTGATTGGTTTGCTTTACCAGAGAGTGTAATGATTGAAAGTCGCTGTGGAAAATATGCTGCTAGTTAAACATGTGTGACAGCAGGAAAAAAGAACTGGAGACTGGAGAAATAATCATTCTCCTCTTATTGGAACTGATCCAGCATTGTGTAGCATCAGTGGGTTTCTTCAGAATGCTTGTAGGCTCAGTTTGACATTTTCTATTTTCCATATTTTTCATTACATAAGAAATCACTACACACCTATGTAAATATTTCTTACTTATGAAGGGATGATGGAAATATAGTTTATAATGCATTATATCACTTTTAACTTACACAGACAGCTTGCTTTAGGAATGCAAGTTGTCGTGTAGAATGTAAGATATACGCAGTATATCCTGTCTATCAGGCCAAGTTTAAATTGATATTATCTAATGTTAAGCATGTGTTGTTAAAGCTCCCATCATCAACCTATCATCAGATCTGAGCATGGCAGCTCCTTTGTGATCTGCTGTTAATAAACACTGTTGTTCTCATAAAATTCGCCCATAAAATAATCGTTACTCTGGAAACAACTTATAAATCTAATGATGGAATATAGCTGTTTGGTACAGTAATTGGAAACACACCTTACTCACTTTGCCAATAAATCTAAATGAATATTTCTGTCTGTGTCCTTAAGTCTCCTTGTCATCTCTTATTAAGACCCAATTTGACCTTCCACAGAACACTAGGGTTTACCTCTAATTGTATGTTTTCTCTTCTCTCCATATATCTTGAGCTTTTGTTTCCTCTGCATGCAGTAATGATTGTTTTTATTTTAAGAAGCATTTCAGTTGCACCTGTTTGATACTGTATGGCCTTGGTTAAAGATGGAAACTGTGCTGTGGTCATGAGTTTTGGGGCTCAAAAGGAGAGACGTGGATTTGTTGAAAAGCTTAGTCTGACTATATACAGCATTTTCATTCATTCATAATTCGTTCATCTACATTAAGAGCGTTATCCTGGTCTGGAGCCTATCGCAGGAACTCTGGGCACAAGGCATGAATGGATGGGACGTCAGTCCATTGCAGTACACCATGCACACACACATATTTGCACCTAGCGGCAATTTAGATTAGCCAATCCATCTACCAGCAGGTTTTGGAATGTAGGAGAACCCAAAAGAAACCCACATGGAATCAGAATCAGAGAGGACGTGCATCAGACCTGGGACCCTGGAGCTGTGAGACCGCAAGACTATGTCACTTTGCTGCACCATACAATATATCATGATTGGAAAATATGAAATACTTACAAATAGTTAATGTTATACTCTATTTCAAGAGTGTACAATTCACTGGTGATTAGTGATTTCCCTTTTCTAACTCATGGCGATTACCTGAGGCAGTCGGACTAGACTCTGGCCTTTCGGGAATGAAGTTATGACTATGATATGATCAATAATGACTAAAAAGGTTTTTTAGGTGCAGTGCATCCATTTAAAAACCCCCCGAAGATTTCTAAGTTAATGAAGGACACCAATGGTTATCCTCTTTACAAGTCTGATTTACAAAATAGCCGTTTTTTTTAAATCAGGTTAATCGTATCATGAATCACATTATGATCTTCCCTAATTCTGGACTAAAATAATGTGTGCTAGGCATCTCTTAATTAAAGTATGGACAAATATCTACTACTTTTATTGCACATTATGACCACCGGATTCTGTGCATTGGATGCCTCTGCAAGTGGTAATTGTGTTTATTTTTTATGTTTTTGATTTAAATAACCTACATTTATGCTATTTTAAGGCTTGTATTCTTGTTATTCCCAAGTAATCAAAGCCAGTGTTTTTGCACTGGTTACTATGAGTAGACTATGCTCCTATAAAAAGAATTCCCAAATTTAAGGAAAGAGCAATGAAAGTTGACATTTTCAAATTGCAAAGTCAAAGCAATCAACTGTGGTCTCAAATGGTAACATTTACAGGCTCTGGTTATGACATATGTCATGTGGTTTTTTCATTTGCTGCCCAAGTATCCAGTAATCAGGTGGTAATCACATGGTAGCCTGAAAAGGATTTCAATTGTCTATTTATTTGAAGTTTCATTTGTCTCTTTCATCATCAGTCTTAATAGAAAACCAATTTTCCTTTTTATATTTGGTTCCTCTGCCTTTAGAAGACAACTAATTTATGTGAATTTTTCCTGAAGAACAGGAAATTAGAGATTTAAACCGCCTGTTGTATGACACAAAATGTCAGCACACTTAAAAATACTCTGGAATGCTGGATGTCTGAGAACTTGCCCGTCTCCATGGCACCTATAACTCTCAAACACAAACTCTGATTCGCTGTCCAGACAAGAAAAGGGCGGCTGAGGGAAATGTTTTCCCAAGTGAGAGAGTTGTAGCAAAGGGTGGGTTTATGTGGGAACGCTTTCAGACCACTAAAGAATTCAGCACTGTGAAATGGTAACTGGTCTGCAGCTGTAGGATGCCGAGGATATTGTGCACAAATCAGTCTAGTTATTGCGGCTCTAGTCTCATGCCTGATATCTCTCTTCCACTTTTACTTGATGTGTATATTGATAGAGTGGAAAACTATAGAGGAACAAAAGAAATGAAAATGTGCAGTGTGGAGGTTTTGTAGTAAATCACCGTGGAATCACTACATTTGGGTACTGAATTTCATTTAGCGTTGCTCCGGTTCTGCATTCAATAAACATTTTCTCAGAACAGGGCAACTGCATTTTACAAATAAACACTGGAATGAAATGGGTCATTTCTTCAGGACCATGGAACAACACACAATAATACCAAAGTCTCTGGGTGTAGCCTCCTTGGCTTCTCTACTGTTCTATCATTCTGGGCAACTAAAATATAAGCCTAGAGAACAAACAAGCTACATCCACAGCCACATCTTGATACATTTTAGACAACTTGCTTGTGCTCCTAATCTAGCTCCAAAAACAGCTGTGATCTCTAAGGGATGGAACTAATGAAGAGGATATCTGATATGGGATGGCGGGCCAGATTAAATGCTGCGACGGGGAGGCTGTAAGTAAACACATTGCCAACAGGAAACTCTGAGACAGAAAATAAAGGAACGAACCAGGGAAAACACTAGTTATTTCCCATAAGGAGTTTTGCAGACTTTCTATAGTCATAAATGGTTTAAAAAACGTAAGACTAAGACTTACCAGTGGCTTTAGAATGAATAATTATTGCTATTACATCCTGCAGGAATAAGTGAACCATTCATTATTTCCTCACTGAAGTTACAGAAGATACATATGTTTTTTTCTCTCCCTGTCCTTGCAATGAAAAGACCACTCTAATATAGAACACCCTACTGTTCGCTCTTTGAGGGCAAGAATGAATGACGAAACCAGAAATGTCGTTTTCCCAGACCATGGCTGACTACATTAGGACCATCTTTACAAGACAGATAACAATAAGGGTAGAAAAGCAGAGGAGTAGGTCTTCTGTTTGGCTTGGCAGTAGCATTCAAGGAGCAGTGCACCCACTTGTTTGATCTATGAGTTGGACAGCAGGAAGTCAAGCCCAGATCTGTTTATCCATGGCTATCTTGCCCAATCTGCTTGCTTAAGTCCTGTTCCTGGCATACAGTAGGAGTGAGAGGATATTGGTATTGGTGAGAGATGGTGTCTGGAAATTCTGAGCATAGAAACAGGCACCAGTCGAAAGTCTTCTAGCCTGTTGTTCACTAACAACGGGTTAATGAAACGGGTTAATTTTTACAGTCTGATTGTCTGAGAGGAAAATGCAATTCCCTCCCAAACTATTGGAACAGCAAGGCCAATTAAATTGTTTTTACTGTGGACTGAAGACATTTGGGTTTGAGATGAAAAGATGAACATGAGAAGAGAGTTTAGAATTTCAGCTTTTATTTCGTGGTATTTATATGTAGATGTGTTAAAAATATAGAACATAGCAGATTTTGAATCAGACCACCCAGTTTGTACACGAGCAAAAATCTTGGAACATTTGAATGACAGGTGTTTCTTGTTACCCAGGTGTGTCCTGTTACATTGATTGTTTATGCAAAAATTAGTTTTAGCCTTCAGATTCACATGTGAAGACTGCATTTGTTGCTAAAAAGGATAAGCCAACATGAAGATCAGAAAGCTGTCTATGGGAGGAAAGCCATTTTGAAGCTGAGAAATGAGGGAAAATCAACCAGAAGTATTGCACAAATGTTGGGCATAGCTAATACAACAATTTGGAATATCCTGAAAAAGAAAGAAAGCACTGGTGTACTGGGCAACAAACAACGAATGGGTTTACCAAGGAAAACAACAACAGCTGATGACAGGAACAGAAGCTGTGAAGAAAAACCCAAAAACAACAGTCAGTGACATCACCAACAACCTTCACAGGGCAGAGGTGAACGTACCACAATCCACTGTTCGAAGAAGACTTTGAGAGCAGAAATATAGAGGCCATACCACAAGATGCAAACCTAGCATCAGCAGTAAGAATCGGAAAGCCAGATTGGAATTTGCAAAGAAATACAGAGATGAGCCACAAAAGTTTGGAACCAAGATTAACCTCTACCAAAGTGATGGAAAGGCCAAAGTGTGGAGAAAGAAAGGATTTGCTCATGATCCAAAACATGCAAGCTCATCTGAGAAACATGGTGGTGGTAGTCTCATGGCTTGGCTGCTTCGGGAACAGGCTCACTAATCTTTATTGATGATTTAACTCCTCAATAAAGCAGAAGAATTCATTCAGAAGTTTACAGAAACAATGTGTCTGCCAATTTACAGAGAAAGTGAATCAGGAGGAAATTTATCATGCTGCAAGACAATGATCCAAAACACACTGCCAACTCAATAAAGGACTTCATCAAGTGGAAAAAAGTGGAAGGTTTTAGACTGGCCAAGTCAATCACCAGATCTTAACCCAACTGATCATGCATTTCACCTCCTGAAGAGGAGACAGAAGGGAGAAACCCCCCGAAACAAACATCAACTGCTGCAGTAAAAGCCTGGAAAAACTTCACAAAAGAAGAAACAAACAATTTGGTGATGTCAGAGAGTCACAGGATTGATGCAGTTATTGCAAGCAAGGAATATGCAACCACATATTAAGTGTTATTTACTTAAAGACATATCTCTTCCTATACTTTTGCTAACTTAAAATTGGGTGGTCTGATACAAAAGGTTCTATGTTTTATGTTGTTTAATGCATCTAGATGTAAATACCAGTAAATAAAAGTTGAAACCTTAACCTCTCATCTCATATACATCTTTTGATCTCAAACCCAAATGTCTTTGGTGTATAGCACAAACAAATGAATTGGCCTTGCCGTTCCAATAGTTTTAGGGGGACTGTATACAGCACTCCAACAGATGAGAAGTATCTAATTTTAGAGTTTTTTTCCCCCTCCAAATAATCCAACCTCATTTGGCTGTCACACAGGTCTTAAATGTTGAGCAGCTGTTTACTTGACACTGAGCCAGCCAGAACATTTTGGAATGAAAAGTTCACCTTAACAAAAATGCTATGCATGTTTCTAAAGTTAATTAGCAGAAAAGAACAACGACTTGACTAAACCAAGATCAATATAGTATAAAGTTTTTTATTTCAATCTCAGTGACCCATTTAGATCCTACAATCTGTATCCACTTTTTTTTCTTTTCTTTTTCTTTTTTTTTTTTTTAAACCATGATACCATCTGCTAGATGAATCTATGATTTCCACCCTGCTGGATGACATCTCCATTTTGGAATACGTCTGCACAAATGTTACTGTAGCATGTGACTGAAAATAGCCATACGCACAGAAGATACAATGTTCCATTGGAGACATAAAAAACATTTTATTTGATTTTTAAATATTCTTCAGTTCAACTTCAGGCCTTTTAAATTATGTGTTTAGCTATTATTGAGTTATTATTAACTTCTGTGTGTATGTGTGTGTGTGTGTGTGTGTATAAGCACAGCATCAGACATTCTCCAAACTAAATCTCATTTTATCTGGCCAGACCCTGTTTCATTTGGCTGCTAGCATCAGAAAACTACCATGGACCCTTGTGTGCATAGACAGATCTGCATTTCATCTCTTATAAGAACAATACTTCCCTAGTGGATACTCAAAAGTTCTGGAGTCTGTATCCAGCCCACAGCATTACTTCCTTGGGTGGAGTTTGATGAGACAGAGTGCAGTTGGGTTACAGACAGACACTTCAGTATTCCTTAGCTGTAGGATCAGGCCTGGGTACTGGATATATACAATATTCAAACCTTTTAATATGATGATGTGACACGATTGAGCTGTTTTAGTATTATGAGGTGTCATTTGAGAATATTTATAGCACTGAGGTAACTTTTATGTTACACTTGTGTGTGTGAGATCACCATCGGCCAGTCTAACTTAAAGCATGCATGGCTACCCCAGCAAGACATTATTATTATTATTATTAGTAGTAGTAGTAGTAGTAGTAGTAGTAGTAGTCAGTGAAGTTACCGATGCCATAAGATGAGGACTCTGTAGATCTCAGTAGTTTGTCCAATGGTGAGAACTGTCAACAATTTTAATGTCAAGTGTAATATAATTTTCTATCAGTGTGGATTAGTATTTTACACCACCCTAGCTTGCCTCCCCAATAAAGTCATTGGGTTTAACAGTGCTACTTCATTGTACTCTGCCTACTGTACTCTGCCTACACCTCTGATGATCACATCTTTGAGGGAAATATGTAACATTACCCGTTTTTGTATGCATACAGAAACTTGTAGGTTGCTGCTTATGTGGCCTTTATCACATTGTCCTAACATGAGGTCAGGGTGAAATTGACTCCCACACAGGGTGTGTAGTGTATATGGCGTGCCAGTGGAAATCTTTGTTCCTCCTATTCCCATGAAAATATGACATGTACATGTACAGTGTCACACTATTTAATCATTTGTTCTTATCTGAATTTATTGCTATGTTTTGTTGTCAAAGAGCTTGGTTATAAAGAGATAGCACTGCAAAAGCATTAACTTTGTACCTGCAAAGTAATTCATTAAAAAAGATCCTATTGCCAATGCATAACTATGCTTCTTACATTTTCATGTAGTAGATTAATATATAATGGTGAGATCAGCTGGATATGATTTGTGCGCTCTGTGTGAGTGATGTGTATGGTCACTGCCGGTCATGTCTGAGGACTCGTGAAAAGTTATCAGTAAATGTACTGCCAGGTCTGCCTTTGGCATTCAGTGAATGCCTGGGCGTGGTAGAGGGAAAGGTCGAACAGTTAGCCTGCTGTGAGCAATGTTATGCTGATAGCAACACAGCATATGCGATGAGGCATTTGTTGTTAAATTGTATGTAGCACAGAAGAAAATACATAGTATATTGGGTATAACGTATGCCAATTTCCAAAACAGTTCTGACTTGTCAAGACATGGACTCCACAAGACCCCTGAAGGTATCTGACACCAAGACGTTAGCAGCAGATCCTTTAAGTCCTGTAAATTGTGAGTTGGGGACTCCATGGACTGTCCTGCACATCCCAGATGCTCGATCGGATCGAAGTCTGGGGAATTCAGAGGCCAAGTCAACACCTTGAACCCTTGATCATGTTCCTCATACCATTCCTGAACAAATTTTGCAGTGTGGCAGGGAGCATTATCCTGCTGACAGAGGCCACTGCCATTAGGGAATACCTTTGCCTTGAAGGGGTGTACTTGGCCTGCAACAATGTTTAGATAGGTTGTACATGTCAAAGTAACATCCACATGGACCCAAGGTTTCTGAGAACACAGGATGTTTAGTGACCTCTACTGTCAAGTACCAGTTTGAAAAAATGGAAGCAAAACATTCATTCATCTTCAGTGACTGCTTTTTCCTTGTCAGGGTCGCAGTGGATCCGGAGACTATCCCGGAAACACGGGACACAAGAGGGGATACACCCTGAAGGAGATGCCACTCCATTGCAGGGCACCATGGACACACTCATTCACACTGAGCTTTGTCAGATGTTTTTGGGAGGTGGGAGGAAACCTCTGGTTTGGAGCAAATCCACATGGACACTTAGAAAACATGTGAAACTCCACTGAGGGAACTTAGAGCTGTGAGGCAAAAGACTACCTGCTGAGCAACAATGCTACTTGGATGCAAAACAATTAAAAGCAATTTATGATTTATGGGGCAATGGTGGTTTAGGGATTAAGGCTCTGGGTTACTGATCGGAAGGTCAGGGGTTCAAGCCCCAGCACTGCCAAGCTACCACTGTTGGGCCCTTAACCCTCTCTGCTCCAGGGACGCTGCATCATGGCAGACCCTGCGCTCTGACCCCAGCTTCCTAACATGCTGGGGTATGTGAAAAAAAAGAAGTTCACTGTGCTGTATTGTATATGTGATCAATAAAGACTCATTACAATTTACATTGCTGTATGAAACTTAATGTTGACCTTGGGAACACAATTCCTTTTGATCCACATTTACTTACATCTTGAATGAAAAACATTCAGAGCAAAGAAAGGTTGTATACAAATTTATTAAGAACACAGAAGCAGCAGGACTTGGAACATAGAACCTACTAAAAAGAAATTATACAGTCAATAACAGTCCTAAAGCACATTCCGTAAGAATGCATTGTCATTAAAGTTTAACTTAAAGCTTCCTATTAGCTAATTGACTGCCAATGTGTTTTCATGCAAATTATTTTTCAACGTTCAGACCACATTGGTGTAATACATTAAAGAAATTGATACATTTCACTTGTTGGACATAAAATGGTCAGTCACTACAAGTACTAGTCTCAGCTACTTGATCATCAGGGATCCATCATAAAGCCACACAACACCCTTCTACCTCACAACCACCAGGAGAAAAGTTTGGTTTCTCTCATAAAAATAAGATTTGACCCTGTATTTGACTGTCTGTAGATTTCATACACATCTTTGTTGAGTTAGAAATGCTGTGAGGCAGCCAAAGTGTAAATCTGGGTTGGTGAATATCTGGTAGATTTATGGTAGACTTATTTATTGTAGATTTAGTACTGCAGCGCTGCACCTGGGCAAAGAGGTTCGAGAAGTGAGACCAATATGCCTGTCAGCAAGGTATTAAAAAACCCAAATCCTTTATACATAAAACATTTTCAGAACTTTTTTTTTTTTTTTTTTTTTTAAACACATTTCATTATATTCAGCTGGAAAACCACCATAGATATTTTTCCTACAGTGCTGTATGACTGACATTGTAACTAGCACCCTATTGTGGAAGAGCATGGTACAACATAATAATAATGGGTTGGAGAACATACATAAGATCTATTTGTAAAACTTTTAAATAGATTTCCATACTCCATAAGGAATATCCAGAACAGTGAGGTCAGACTAACAGCATCTATGCATATAAAAGGATGAAGCCATTACACACCCATCAGTGAAGGGTCATTGAATGTGGCATCAGGTTTCCATAGATGTCCATGTTGGCACTGCTCTCAATCGGTGTGGCTGGAGGCTGAGGAATGTGGTAGGGAGTGTGTGTGAGAGAGAGCCTGTATGAGCTAATGTAGTGGCTGTGTCTGTAGTGGTAATGTGTGACTCTAGTGCAGGGACATTTTGAAGTCGCCAGCTCATGGCTGGGCCTCTGGGTTGACCTCCTTGTCGTAAATGTAGCTGCCGACACCACCCGTGTTCACTCCTGAAAGCACCACAATAATACAATCCAGTCGTATGACAAAGGGTCATTTCCACAGACAAAACAGCCAATAAGCTGAAAAATTAGTTTAGATTATTTCTTAATAATTATTCATTTTACAGAAGTGCACGTGCCTCCTCTCAAAGTTAAGCACTAGACATGTATTTTCAGAATCCATTTTAAATCGTGCATGCTGAAGAGAATAATGTATTGAACAGCTCCACCTAGAGGGTAAAAATAGATTGTACCTTTTGGCCCGAACAGGACAGCGTAGCATGGTTTATGGCAGTAAGGCTGGCCATCATGCTGACAAAATAAAGCAAATATCAGGATTTGGATACATTTTCTACTAGGGGTTTTACAAGTTTAAATTTCCACAGTATGCTTAGCTATCATGGTTATCATGGTATTAATCATCCTTTTATAAACACACAGTGGTGACAAAGGAAAAGCTTATTATTAATAGCAACGCTATGTTCTTCTGAGGGTTTGATAGCAGTCATGTATGAGAACATTAAAATATGCTAGGAGTGGCAGAAAATGTACGGTGTACTAAACAGTAGCGGATTTCTATGAGGCTCGTGTCCCTTGTGTGTAGAAATGGGGAAAAGGAGTGAAGGAGGTAAGGGAGGGAGTTGAATAATCCAGGGAGTCACAGCTGGACACAAAAGGGATGAGAACACTGGCATAAGGAACTTCAGCAGGTAAAAAAAAAAAAAATTAATAAGGGTAGAAGTTTATAGATGGAATTGCATTTTGGATTTTGAAAAAGTCAGCGCTGAGGTAACTGAAACCATAATCTTATTTTTCACACATTAAAATGAAATGTTACGGTTTGTTACAATTGGGCACTTTGTATTAAAAATAACTTCATGCAACCGTAAACATATGGCAGAATCACTGCATACAACCTTTCAGATCATCCTGCTTCTAAATGACCAAACTGTTTAAAAAAAAAGAAATCACAGTGAGGACACTATGGGTTTATCTGCTCAGTCTTTTGTATTCTTCATCTCCTCACCTCTGCATGACTCCCTGGAGCCAGGGTCTTGCTGCACCTCTCACAGCGCAGGCATGGCCGATGCCAGTCCTTCCCCAGAGACGTCACCTTCTCAGCTGCCAAGACACAATAAAACTTTATTAAGATTCATATTACCAAGTGCTAGACTATACATTACAAATTTACCCGAGACTGAGCAACCTACCAAAGTAGACCCTCTTATTACACTTGGGGCACATGTTTGCCTCCCCAGAAAAGGTGGTGATGCTTCCAGCTGAAAGGAGAAAACAGAAATACAGACAGACACTCAGACTTCCTTTTGTGCGGTTTTGTTGTTTTTACTGCATACCGAGTATCCAGTAAAGAACGTGTTTGATTATGGCCTCTGGGCTGCAGCTGTGGGAAAAGCTGGGCTCACTGGCCTGCGCAATTCCCCAGAGGGACTGAGTTTGTGTGAACACAGTCTAAGCAATTCTTTTTGTACCTTTAGAAGGAGGTCTGCTGGGTGCTGGGAACCGCTTCTCTTCAGGTTTGGGTGCAGAGTCCACAGTAACCGGGGCTGGGTCTTTGTTTATGGGTGCCTCATACACATAAGAGCCTGCACCCCCAATGTTAACACCTGCACAAGCACACAGATGAAAACACAATAAAAGCATAAAGTTAAACATCTTTCATATTTTAGTTCTGGTTCAGTTTAGTTAGGAAAAGCCCATCTATGTCCCTAAATATTTCAGTCCAAAAAGTGTTGTCATTATTAATAAATTCACTAACATCCAACATCAATTTAACAAACATCTAACATGTATTGTCCAGCAGAGGGCCCTCTGTCATACAAAACTGTACAGACAGCCATTTATCTCTTGTGATCAGCAGATAACCTGCAACAACTCTGAACAGGTGGAATGAAATTAATTTATTTTACTTCCTTTTACAGACGGGTGAAAGCTCAGTCTACTCACTCAGAATTTACTGAATCTGTTTTACTGAAGACTGCCTAAATCCTCTGCTTACAGTTTGAACACGGTTTTCATACATTTGAAAGTGCAAGCATTATATCCTGCAATAACTGATTAGAGCTACTGGCAATTGCAGCTGTTTTAAAACCAAACGCAGAAACCCTGAAAAGTTCAAAGCTTCAACAACTGAAGTAGTACGATACCATAAGTGTTCATATTAAGTGCATCACTCCTGTATAGGCACACATCAATAGGTTACTGGTATCAGTTTTCAGTCCAGCACCATGCTCTACTCTTACAGTGGGGAAAAAAAAAAAGAAAAAAAAAAAAGGTCCGATACCATCCAAATACTGTGTGATATTGGGTGAAGTGGGTGTCTTCATCTAGTGTATACTGTCACACTAATGAACAGAGCAGAAAGAGACAGCATTCTTAAAATATTCCACAATTACAATTAATGATGGTGATCAAAGCAAACCGTGCTGTGAGAAAATATTAAGAGGAAATGCTTCAGCATCTGCCTACAATACAAGCAACTAGATGAAACATCTAGAGAATATGAAGGTCTGAATGCAGATCTGAATGTGCAGAGCAGTATCAGTGTATTTGTGAGCATGGAGCAGGAAAACATGCAGAGAAATGGTCACATGTGAGAACACTTCAGCTCTGCGAGCACTGAGACATGTAGGCTTCAGGTCTCCACTTTACTTGTGAATCAAGGTGCAATTCATGGCACCTTGTGCCAAGTACCACGCTCACTGCTACTGCTCTGAATGCTCAGGTTTGCCTCTCCCACAGTCTCTATTAAACCTACTGTCTAAATGCAAGAACATCTCAAACATAAAATTCAGAATGAGGAGTTCAGTGCTGGCAGCATACAGCAACAACCAACATAAACAAAGATCAATAAAATTTCCCATGATGCCCCTGATTGCTTACTATCAAGTAGGGTATTCATTTCGTTCTCAGTATCAGAATCTTTATCAATAAGTATCAGTATGTACTCAATCATACTTGGTATTAAATGGTATTAAAATAGTACTGATGCATTGATTATTTCACTACTAGTTTTTGTATGTGGTCATGAACTCAGTTCTCACCTTTTGGCCCAAAGAGGGCAGCATAGCAGGGCTTGTGACAAAAGGGTTTCCCACCATGCTGCAAAAAAGAGGCAGAAGAATGTGAGCAAGGCATGAATTAAAACCTGGCAGCTGTTTACAACAATATCTCCACCTGTTATAAGTATGATGGTGTCTGAAGTCTTAAATCTACTTGTGCGCACTTGAGTGCAAGTTTTTGTTTGCTGTGGCTTTCATTTAGCTAGATACTCAGTTTCCATTGGAATCTTTCTTAATAACCAATCCATTTGGGTTTAAAAGCCAAAGAAAGGCTTGTTGTCCTGTGACATCGGCTCCCCTTTCTCGATACCTCTGTTAACAGTTACTAGGGTTCTGTTGATTCATGAACTAGAACAAGCAGGTGTGTGCTGAATATGAATAACCTTCACTTCTATGACTGGGGAGAGGCTGGGATGTCATCATGGAAACAACTATTGGCCAGCTGTGAGAGGATGTCAGGAGGAAATCATGAACAAGGCCAGTGGCCCGGTCAACAGATGTCTGCTGGGAAAAATTGCAAAAATGCCTACAATCTCACTATACCAGATAGTTATACCACACATGGTCAAGACTGAGAAAGGGCAGATTCTTACTCCTCAGGACTACTGAACAGGGTAAATACTGTAAGTGCAAGTCCATTTCCATTGCACACTGTTAATGCCATCAATAAGACTCCGGTGCAATGGCTTTCCCAGCCTATCACTCAACACAGGGATTCATTTCATTTCGAGCCTGCCTGCTTTCTCTACAGATACCAGTGAGATGAATTAGGAGGTCCCAGCCCACTCACTTCCCACAACCTAATACCAAAGTCTTTGCCATGGTTTTTCCATCAGAAACCCAACCCCAGGTTTTCCAAGAGCACAGACTCATGAACCCCCAAAGTCCTTCAAGAGGAGAATGTCTTATAACTGAACTTTTGGATGCCAAACCACAGCACAGTAATATCTAGAAGATTGTTTGCCATTATGAGACAACCTATCCACCTAGAACTATCCATCCAACCAACCATTTTCTGTACCACTTATTCTACACAGGGTCGCAGGGAGCCTGGAGCCCATCCCAGGGGACATCTCTAAAGTGCACTGAAGAAAGGTATAGTGCCATCAGTCTTAAAGTGGAAAACATATCCTATAGTCATGATTGTTGATACGCTCATTTCCAGAACAGTGGGGCTCCAAGAGACACATTCTTACCATGGCCAGATAAGCTCCACATCTGATGCAGGGGTTGACAAATTAGTAGCCTGGGGTGAAAGTTTTTTTTTTTTTTTTTTTTTTATTATCTGACAGGTGACAAGTAGGCTACTGATATGGCAGTCACCAGGATTTCTTCTCCTGCCCCTTAGTTGGATAATAAAACCTGCATTGTGGTATAGTGGGTAATGTTGCCACCTCATAGCTCCAGGGTCACTCATTAAATCCAGAGCTTGGGACTCTGTCTTTATGGAGTTACCCCATGTTCCCCCTCACAAAAACCATGCCCCTAGGTGGACTGGCTACACCAAACTACCCCTAGGTGGGAATAAGCTCTGGATCCACCGTGACTCTGACCAGGATAAAACGGTTACTGAATATGACTAAATGAAAGAAAATACTTTCATTCAGTTAATGTGCTTTAGTGGTTATACACTTTATATTTCTTGATTGGTTGATAATGTACTATAGCTCACTACTTGTTTCCGATTTTCACCACCTGCTGCATTACAGACATCAACAGAGGATGCATTATGGCTGTTGGTAAGAACTAATCTTGATTAGTTGGATAACTAATGCCAATCGGACTAACTAGTTTAAATTACATTAGCTGCTTTCCCAGGCAGTCAAAACATAGCGACTTGGGCAACCACATTTGAGCACACATTCAAGATGGACTACATAAGTTACTGAGGTGACCTCGCCTAGACTGAAAGTACAAAATACCCTCATTGAGAGATTACAGATGCAGGCTGGCATTCAGCTGGGGATGGTAGAGGCCCTGTTTATACATTAAATGCAAATGTAAAAGTGTATCTGGCCCGACACCCCCACACACAGATCACGTTCCCAGGGGCCTGAAGCCCTCTCCCTCTTCAAACAGACCAGTCTTGCCCTAGCCCCAAAGCCTCTGAAGCAAATACAATTTATCAGAATATCAACATGTACCATACACATGATACAAGACACATTTGCTGTGCCTCAAATTTATACAATGAAGTGATGTCATTTTATTCATATGATTATTTAGTGATATGATAATTTCTACTGTAGGTATAATACTCAAATTAGTTGTTTGCCCATTTGTTTTTGAAAAGTTGATAAATTGGCAATATCCTACCAGTAATTGTTTAAAAACAGAACTAAGAAAATGAAATACAGCTTTAAGCCTAAGTGTTAAAGGATGTTCTCCCACCACTTCAGGGGTTTCCTCCGGGTACTCTGGTTTCCTCCCCCAGGCCAAAGACATGCGCTGTAGGCTGATTGGCATTTCCAAATTGTCCATAGTGTGTGAATGGGTGTAGGATAGTGTGCGTGATTGTGATAAGTGGTATGGAAAATGGATGGAAGTGTTAAATATTGCTGTGTAATGATGAGATTTGTGCACTCTAGGTAATCAAATACTCAGTTAACCTTTAGAGGTGCAAGTATTCTACTAGTAAAGTGACCATTCAACTGTCAAAGTTGGGGAGAAAAAGGAAAAGCAATCGATCTGTATTTTGCTAGAGAACATCCAATATGCCACACCAAACTGTCTTACAGAAGTTCACTAAACCTGGTGATTAATTAATTTACAATCATAATCCAGTAGCATCTGACTCAAGCACATATCAACAAATAATCACAGCAGACTCTGACAAGAACAAACACTTTGAAACAGTGATTCAGTCAGATCAGAAAACAATTCACAGCCTATAACAAAATGACAGTGAGGTTTATGCTACATCAAAATTAAGCAGAAAGGACATCCCTAGCTTTGACTTCTTCATAAGGATGTACTTACAGGCAGATATTTCCAGGACTGATTAAGGTGGATTTGATAGAGACTGTAACAAAGGAAACAAAATGGTACACACTATGGCCACACTATCATATACACTCACCAAAATTCTGACCCTACCATCTGTGTGCCTCAGCAGAAATTGAGATTCATCAGTCCAGGCCACGTTTTTCCAGTCTTCAACTGTTCCGTTTTGGTGAGCCTGTGCCCACTACAGCCTCAGTTTTCTGATCCTGGCTGACAGAAGTCGAACCAGATATGGGCTTCCGCTGTTGTGGCATACCCACCTCAGTTACCGTAGCCTTTCTGTCAGCTCGAACCAGTCTGGCCATTCTCTGCTGAACTCCCTCATCAACAAGGCATTTCTGTGCACAGAACTGCCGCTCACTGGATGTTTTTTTTTTTTATTTTTTATTGTACCATTCTGAGTAAACTCTAGAGACTGTTGAGGGTCAAATTCCCAGGAGATCAGTAGTTCTAGAAATACTCAAACCAGCCCATCTGTCACCAACAATCATGCCATGGTCAAAATCACTGAGATCACATTTTTTCCCCATTCTGATGGATGATGTGAACATTGTACTTCTGCCATACGATTGACTGCTTAGGTATTTGTATGAATGGGTAGGTGTACAGGTGTTCCTAATAAAGTGCTCAGTGAGTGTAGATACTGTCAAAAAACAGCTTTACAAAAATCCAAAGTGGATTTCTGTTTAGAAGCCTAATGAGCGAGCCAGAGGTGACAGTGTAACAAGATGATATGAGGAAGAAACCTTGAGAGGAACCAGACTCAAAAGGGAACCCATCCTCTTCTGGCTGACACCCGATAGTGGGATTATAAGTCATTACTTCTACAACTGTACACTATAATGGCAAACAGTACTAAGTGTGTTGAAGGGATGTTCAACATGTTCCCAATCAGCATAATAGTCTTTATGATTACAATACAATTCATTTAAAAAAATAAATAAACACACACACACACACACACACACACACACTATATATATATATATAAAAATATAAAATTGTTTTCCTGGGGGTATGGTGGCTTAGTGGTTAGCATGTTTGCTTCACACCTCCAAGGTCAGGGGTTCGATTCCTGCCACGGCCCTGTGTGTGTGGAGTTTGCATGTTTTCCCTGTGCTGCGGGGGTTTCCTCTGGGTACTCCGGTTTGCTCCCCCAGTCCAAAGACATGCATGGTAGGCTGATTGGCATTTCCAAAGTGTCAGTAGTGTATGAGTGGGTGTGAGAAAGTGTATGTGATTGTGCCTGCGATAGGGTGACACCCCGTCCAGGGTGTACCCGCCCTGTGCCCCATGCACCTTGGGATAGGCTCCAGGTTCACTGCAACCCTGTAGGATATGCTGTATAGAAAATGGATGGATGGATTTTTTTTCCTCTGAAAACATTTTAGGATGTCTTATATTCTGGTGTGATCGAGCTAACAAAGTAGTTCTTCCTGCTACCCTGGGAAAATGGTAACATGGACCCTTCAATGTGCTCCTGTACACAGTACATGCTGTAAACACTCACCTCAGCGTGGCCTCCTGCTGTCAGGGTTTTGCTGCAGCGTTCACACTTCAGGCAAAATTTGTGCCAGTCCTTCCCCAGAGAGGTCACCTTTTCAGCTAATGGAGCAAGAGAGAGGAAAGGAAGGAGAACAGAAAGAGACCAGGCGAGAGAAAAGAAGTATAGATGTTAATTCTTAATAGACCCATCAGCAAGCCAAAGTGGTTACTCTACCTATTTCCTTAAATCCTAAGAATGAAGCTCCTTTGGCTACATTCCAGAATTTTATGATTTACATTGTGCTCTAGTGAGATGATAAAACCTTGTAAATGTGGTTTCCTGCACTTTATCAAAAGCCATTTTTGGCACTGCTGTAGAGGAAGCACTTAAAATAAGTACATTGCTAAGCAATGTTGGTGATTTTGACAACGTCTGTCAAAATGGTCTATCCTAGTTCCTTCATCGAAATGTGAAACATGTCACATCTTCAGAGAGGAAGTGCTGGTGTAGGTCCAGATTTTGTGCCACACCTTCTCAAGAACCTTAGCATTGCCAATTTGAATGATTTTTTTTCAAAACATAAAAGATTTGCATTAAAAGCATGCTTTGAATCGTTGCTTGAAAGGTTTCACCAACAATGGCTCTTTTGTAATCTACATCCAAGCAAGCAACAATCACAGCTACACAAATCCATATGTTGTGCATGTATATAACAAAATTACAACAGAACTTTTCAAGAAACTTCGTTATTCTGCAGAAGTAAAGCAAGCTGCAGAAGTTTCCTACACTTGTCTCAAGTCTTAGCACCTTACTCCTGATGTATGCATTCTTTTTGCTGCAATTTTCACTTAGTACATAATTTTATAGACCAAGTTCTCAAAACAGTGGAACATCCTCCTTCTCTGCCATTGCGATACATCAGTAACTCTACTTTAGAGTCATAAGAGCCCAAGTAAGTCAGATTTCTTTTCTCCAGAGCATTTATTTTAATAGCTATCAGGATGTAAAGACAACTGGGCTGAAGTTTTTTTATTTTTTTTATTATTTTTTTTTTTTTAAATCAATTGTAGCACCTTTAAATTTTCAATAAAGAAATCAAATTCGATAAATCTGCTCCATGCATCTTGTTTGCTTGGTAATTCAACAGATAGCAATGAACAGAACTCTACTCCTTGTCCGAGATTCTCAAATTCAGTCTACCCCAGGGACATAGGTGCAAGACACAGATACACCCAGATGGGATGCCAGTCCATCAAACACTTATAAATGTCCCCTTGGAGTGAAGAGTAGCTAATCCACCTGCTGGTATTTTCCCATAGAACCCAGAGGGAACCAATATAGACAGAGATCCCACACAAACAGTAACCAGAGGTAAGGATTGAAACTCAGACCCTGGACCTCTGAAGCAACCAGACTACCTGCTGTACCACTTAATATGAAACTCTGTATGGCTAAATTCTTTGGAAATGGTTGGCTATTATAGAGCCAATGGGGTTCAAAAGTCTGAGAGCACAAGTGAAAATGATTCTACTTTGCATTCTTTTCTAATTGAATACAACAATTTTCATTCCAAATTATTATTGACAACAGCTTTAGTTAAAAGCAAAATCTTTGAAATATTTGCATGAATTTCAGAGTTTTAATATTTGGTACATCCCCTTTCTGCTTTAATGACCGTGTGCACTCAAGCTGATATGAACTTTTTGTAAAACCTTACGATCCATTTTAGAGCAAATCCATCAGTGTAAAGTCTGAACACATGCTTCAACAAAAGACATTAGACATGAGGAAAATCTGATCTTTTATACAAATCAGTTAACATGGTCAATATCACACATTTGCTTACATGTAAATAGGGACCTAGAAATAGTGCAGAATCTTGAATATTGAACACTTACTTTCTTTGGGTTAAATATGCCAAATTTCTAAAACCTTCAGGTCATTTCCAATTTCAATTAAATAAAAATTTTTTAAAAATAAAAGATTTTCACTGTGGTCTCAGATCTTTGGACCCCGCTGTATGTTCATAATCTATATAAAGTGGTAGTGCACCATTTAACATTAAAAAAAAAAAAGGAAATTGCCTTGTTGTTGCAGCTGCAGCTTTGTTTTTGCATCATGTACATCAACACTTCTCCTGCTGATACACTTGAATGCAAAATTGAAGCTGCAGCTGGACATCCAAGTTGTCAACGTCTCATTCTGAATCTTTTGTATCCTAATCACCTCATTTCCTGTAGACGGTTCCTGTCCCTTCAGGAGTGTCCCAAGTGGCATAAGCCCAGTCCTAAGAATACTCCTTCCCATTATAAATCTCCTCTTGTTCACAATGCAGAATGGAGTCATGCTGGGGCAGCTTGCGTCCACCAGCGGAAACACCTCCTCTTATCAGACCCGGGCACAACCGGTCAAAGAGGGCAAGCTATTTCCTCCAGGTCTCTCCTCTTCCATAGCTTTTCTGCCTGAACAGGGAGTATTGTTTTAGGTCCATCAGTCCCACTGCCTCCTCAGACTCTCTCGTGGGAGCAGCTCAGGGGAACAGGGATCATTTTCATGTTGAAACAAAATGAATCCCAGCACAAAAAAAAAAAAAAAAAAAAAAAAAAAAAAAGAAGTGCTGGACTCCAGCAAGGGCATGGTAATAATGCACCTACTATATTGCAGATACTCCATGACTACAAAGCTACACCTGTTGTCTAGAGATTCAGTGGAAGAACAGTTCCCCACAGCACAAATTATTGCTAATAAAACAAGAGGCTAATCTGTTCACTGAGCCATTAGAAGTGAGACACGATGTAGTGCCAGGCCTAAGAAGACCAAGTGGGAGAAAAAGCAGACATAGACTTGTAGTTAAAAGTTATTGTGGTTATTGTGAGAGACCAGAGGTTGTCTGAGTGTTTGTACAATGCAGCAAATACTGTCTCAGCTGGCCCCCATCCAGTTACTTATACATATACATATACATATTTCAGGCTGCACTAGCTGCATAAATACATCATCATTTCAGTTATATCCAAACAGCCTGGCGGTCACCACGAGTTATCTTCATGCCAGATAATGATGTCCCCATCACTGGGGACACTGTAGTAGTTAGAATTGCATTATGGAGTCATGTTTCCTGGAATGAAGGACACCAATGCACAGGACACCAATGAAGCACCATGTAAGATTATCCATGGGGGGGATATCAGGCTTTATCTAGTGTAGTGGATAGAGCACAACATGCATACCTGATTACAGACAGAAATTCTTGTGCTGCATGTTGCACATATATTACTGCTTATGAAAAGTATGAGCTAGCGTTAAAGTTTCTTCTGTTGCATATCAAATAAAAGCAAATATCTAAACATGATTACATTATCCCATATAAGAGGTTGTTATCCCTGTTAGAGACTCTTTTAGTGCAAACAGTTTCACCATTATCCTGACTCTCGTTCGTTCATTTGACACTGGAACATTTTCACAGAATTAGCAACTACTTTAATTGTTGTTACGTTTGTGTGTGTGGTCTGTGATAATCCAAGTAGGGGAATAGTTTAAGAGGTGTATTTAAGTGGGTAATGGGGAGAGGAGAAATCGCAGGGCGCTGGTAATTTACAGAGGCTCTTTACAGGGCTCACTGAAAGGAGGATCTTTTTCTGGTAGGCTAATCGCTTTTCCGTGATTATCAACAGTAAGTCAGCAACCCAACAACCTACGCCAGAGAGACTGAGGAAAAACACGGGGGAGGCTGGGAAAAATACAATTCTTGGTTGTTGACCCTGCATTTAGCGAATGGATAATGTGTAATCACAGGCAAATACAAGCAGGGCCTCCAACAATATTTGCAAAGCTGAACTCCTCATCAGACCTTCCAATCCCAGCTCTGACTTCTGTTCTGAATGCATGCCAGCTGGGCCCATACAGCATTCCAGTTATAGGGCACTGATTACTACATGATCTGCTCATCTCATAGGTCAGGATGTGGGACTAAACCTCCCCTGCACAAACATGGAAGAGGCCTGACAGTACAGTTATAGCATAAATAACCTCGACAAAACTGTGAGCCATTCCAGTGCTTCCTCTCCAGTCTCTTATTATTAACAGCACGTTCGCTCTGAAATAACATTATCCGCTTTAACAGCTGTGCCGCTTCTGATCTATGAAGGCACTCCCGACTAAGCTCCATGGCCTTAACCTAATTTAGAGGAGACATGCTGCTAATATCTCCAAACAAATCATAAATTTGTCAGTGGAGTGTGAGCTCTGAGCTCCAGTTAGAGTTGGTTTCTGAACGCAGGCGTTATATAGCAGTAGCACTGGGTGTGGCAGGAAATCTCTGGTGTGCAGATGTGTCTGGCCTTCTCAGGCTGATGCAAAGGGCTCTTCAAACCTGGCTACAGAAGACCACTGTGGTGCCAACCAAGGTGGGGTTTCCTCACTGAGGGAAAGTCACCATAACAGGCCCTTGTGCAAGCGTTACTTATGTAGGACCCTATGATTATCACAATATGGAATCGGCAAACTAAGACAGAAAAACAGCCTTCAGAAATTAACACAAGGGTGCACAAAATTTCTGAACATTAACCATTTTGAGTGATTGGAGAAGTTTACATGTTTCCCAAACCAACTAGAACGTTCCATAATAATGGACAAAATTAACATGCTCAGTGAGCTACCATATTCACATACAACAAAAAAAATAATTGAGAGTTACTGTAATAGTTTCTTGCCAAATCTTAACAGTTAGCCAATACTGTACAGTTATTTTATCAAACATTAAACCTTTGCATGATCACAGCTTGTGTTCTCACAACATGCAACATCAACAGTATTCATTACAGAGAACATGAAAAATAACTATCAACAAAGTTATACAAAGACCAACATGCATGCTTATATAAATTACTGTTAAACTCGAATTACATCAGGCTGATTCACAAAACGCTTCATGTACAAATGGTAGTATGTTGCCAAATAATGAGGTAGGTGTGTGATGACTGACGCATGGAATAGGCATAAAGCCCTTTTTCCCCCTCCTGCCTTACTTGGCTACATTCAAATATAGCAAAGTAAGCATGAAAGAAATATATAAATAAGCTCAAAGATAAAGAGAATTTCTAAATATAATTGCCACCCTACATAAAGGAAGCGCTGAAGACAATTAATGAGAAATGTGGCTTTTTGGCCTTTCACTTGAAAAGCAGCAGCCTCCCACTAACACTTACAACAGCTGTAGCACAGTTACAGAATCTTTTACCAATAAAGGAAAAAGCAAAATAAAACGTTCGCTTGAACCATTTAAAATGCCTCCTCAAACACAGTGGTTTACCACTTCCATTTTAAACAGGATACATGATGTGTAGAAGCCGATTTGAAAAGACCGTTTGGGACAGCAGGCTGTACATAAAGAGGACGCATGGTCAAATCTTCCTCCCGTTTTACAACCCCACAGCTAATTTCAATACCGAACATGCTAACAGTTAGTAAATGGAAAGTCTTAATAGTTCTTAAAACACTTCCTTTCTTGTTTTCCTGGTGCCAAGCTGTAAAGACATGAAATAACTCGAAAGTACCGACTTTCTAATAGATTATAAGGAATATCAAATCTTACATTCAGAAGTCAGTATGTAAAATTACAGAATACTATGTTACTTTAGATGTCCAGCAGTATTTAATCAGAATATGGATCTTCTCTCCAGCAAACTCAAGTAGTTATGTTTTGCAGCAATAAGGCTGCGAAGGTCTTGGGAGAACTCTTTGCTTTTACCCATCATGAGAGGTTTCTTGTGTGACACCTTGGTAACGAAAAGTCTTTTTATAGATGATCAATTTACTAACCCAGCTGATATTAATCTGCACAGATAGGAGGTATAATTACTTACGGATTTCAGCTGGTTCCTTGCCATGGAGTACTGCTTTTTCTTAGCGTGTTTTTTCCTGTGTCATTCCACTTTAATACACACAACTTTATTTATGTAATTTAATGTTTGGATTTATTTGTAGGTGTGGATTTCTTGAGTTAATACCAAAGTCTGGTGAAACTTTCATGTGAATAGCCTCATAGGAAATATATTTACTGAAAAAAGTGTTGATGCGTTCAATACTTATTTCCCCCACTGTATATATGTGTGTATAATATAAAAAGGGTGGAAACCTTTCAGAAATTCCATCATCAGACATTAAGGGTGGCTCTAAGACAGGGAGGAGTGGGACACACCCCAGAGACCACAGCTGCCATGATTTCAGCTGGATGCTAATATTAGCACACTGTTTAACTGATCCAGCCCAGCACCCCATGACGCAGACAAAACCATTGGGTCTAGGGTTTTGTAAAATCTAGCGTATCCACAGCCTGAACCATGTACAGAAATAAACAATGCCTCTACACACAGCACTGTAGATGAAAAGAAAAGAAAAAAAAGGGCCAATTAGAAATCGGACCCTGTCAAAATAAAACAATCCAGCGTCAAGACCCCTGTGACTTCCAGTTCAAACCTGGCATAATTATGCAAATACCAAAACCAAACGGTCTCTTGAGGGACATTGCTTATTCGAGTATAAAGGATGAACGGCTGTAAGGCTGCGATTGCTGTTATATAACCCTGATTCCATTCACCTAATTGATTTTATTACATGACAGCATGACTGACAGGAGGAGTTACAGTTTAATATCCGAGAATAAGTTCACCACACAGACAATGTACCATTGGATCACTTTATAAATAAGATCAATGAAAAGGGTCCTACAGAAAGGATGGATATATTGAATGGTCCTGCATGGTCAGACTGCAGGGGAAGTAAATCAGGAAGTACATTAGAGTACAGTGCTAATGGATCATTCATTTTGTGAAAAGTGCCTTTTCAATCCAGTACAAAATGTCTGAAACTGGACTAAACCTCATCCAATGAGGACTTTTGTATGAAAATGACATGAAAAACAAACAGTCATGATGAGGGTTCACCAGTAAAACATTAACAACATTAAACACATGACTCTGTCTGAGAGGTGTGCTCATATAACTGCTGCTTTCGTGTCAACATTAGCTAATACAACTGAAAAACGAAAAATTAAAATGAAGAAAGATAAGACACTGCAAGTCAGTCGTGTGTGTGAGTACTCCTCTCGTTCAACTTGATAAAGTAAACAGAGGTTTGTACTTTAAAGAGCAGAGATGTACATCTGGTGTCAGTTCTGCATGAAATGTCGTCACTGTGTAAAGTGTAAAGTGAACGCACCTCATCAGCTAATAGCAGAAAGTATTTTTGCTCAAGTGCTGAGGTGATTTACGAGTGACTTGAATGTCTAGGGAGCGATATTGAGCCCTGTGGAGATTTGACAGATTTGTATTCCAGCCTTCTTTAATTCAGCTTTTTGTACTGAAGCGGCACAAAAGCAAGACACAAAGATGAAGCCACCTTACATTTGGACTCTGTCCACTAACCGATATTAAACGTGTTCAGACTCAAAATTCCGTTTAAAATTTGGGAAAGAAATTTCATTGAATAAACTTACCAAAATAGACTGTTTTCTCGCATTTTGGACACTTTGACGCCATGCTTGTTTCCTGTTTTTAAAGCAGATATTGCTGTTTGGTGCTCAGATTCAATATTCGGCTTTTCTCAGGCGCACGCCAGAAGCATTTTGCTGGAGCATCCCGCTTCGAGGCTCTATATTTGCATAGCTCCGCCCATCAGACGTGACAGATTGAACGCTCCGCCCACATTTCCGCTGTGCTCATAGGTCCGGCGACCTGTCAATCACAGTGTGCTTGCAGGTCTGGGACATCCACAGAGAGGGCCGAGGAGAGGGGTCTGTGTCTCCCTGTTTTTCCATCCTTGAGCTAGTGTGCAACAAAAGCTCCTTTCACTGCTCATGAATAGAGATTCTTCAGGACAGGCCAGACCCGTTAGCAGTGTGAAATCTTTCAGAATGACATTGGCACGTCCTAGTCATGCTTAGATCACTTCCTTACTTGTTTTCCTAGGGTCAGACTTAAAACTGGTCATTTGTAGGACTCCCTTGTGCAATTTTTCCACTGGTCACAAATAACCATCCTTTTTTAAACCAACTTTTTTTTTCTTTTTTTGTCTATGCTTCCAATTCTTTTATCTTTCTTTATCATTCAGCAAAAAAGAAAAGAAAAGAAGTGTTACCATAGTGTGAAACTGTTAATGTTCCTATTCACACACCCACATGCTGTCTGATGACACTGAGCAGATCCTAGCATCATTCTGTAGATAAATTTAACACGTCCTGTTTCTCAGCTATCTCAAACCGTGAGACAGGGACAAGTCACTATTTTAAAAAGCTTCCCACCAAAGTAAAATCTACACATCTGCTTTGACTATTTGACTGTCTACAGATAAGTCTCTGTGGTGTTTACAGCTTTGCAGTGCCAGGGGTTTCCGAGTCAGTAAGCTTGCTGTGATTGCAGCTTTGTGTGGCTTGGTAACCGAGACACTTGCTGCATAAGCATTGTAGGGCAGAATTTCTCCCTAAGCAGGCAATAAATACTGATTTGGGACGCAAGTAAATAAATACTTACATGAAGAAACATTAACCCTGGACATAATATTTAGGCTAGCTGCATATTATGCTGCAATATATGTTTTTAGGCCGCTAAAATAAGTTTGAATTTTCTGTGAAATGTGTATAGCATGCTTCACTGATACCTCTTTTCATTTGTGTCCTTATCCACAGACCTAAGAGCCAAACGGTGCTGAAGCCTCCCTGTCCTAACTGATTACACGCTATTTTTCCTGGGACAACAGCCCAGAGCAAGTGAATGTTTATGCTAACTATGGATTTCCTGCGCTGTTCTCTTTGCAGGCTCCACCTAAATCCACACTACATAGCATCACTCAGCAAGAGGGCCACATTACGATTCATGTGGCATTTGGAACATCTGCATCCTTAATGTATATGTGCATGTTTACACAATGATACTCAAAATAGTCAGGGAATTTTAAGGGTGTGGTTGTTTGCATGTGTCCCTTTGCCATTAAATGAGAGTGAGTAAGAGAGAAAAAGAGAGAAAGAGAAGACAGAGAGCGAGAGAGAGAACTGCAATTTTAGTTTTGAATACTTTGTTTAAAAAAAAAAAAGAAGAAGAGGATATTGGTGTTTATTTTAACAGCACAGTTCACTATGGAGAGACCAAAAGTAGAAGAGCTATTATCAGACCTTTGAGAGAGCGTTAGAAACCAACTATCTGGGTGGAGAGCAGCACTGTCTGTTGTAGGTTGATAATAGCCTACACAGGTCAGATTAACAACTTTCCAAATTTCATTATTAGAGAGAGAGACGACTTTTCAAGATATTGTCATGAGTTGTCATTTATAGCAATAAAAAGGGGACATTCTATTCATCTTATGTTATAGTCAGAAAAAATACAACAATCAAAAAGAATCTTTTTATTAGAAGTAGACAAGTCCTAGTTTTCATGGTTTTCTGACTCTATGCCTAAGATATCAATGCACTCTTAGAGAGTAAATCTCTCTCCTCTTCCCCCAGTCCAAACACATGGCTCTGTCACAGCTTCCACCCAGTAGAAATGGCTACTCTCTCAGCACACATCCTTCCTCAGGGAGCTGCCCTCTCCTCCAGAACCTCACGCTCTTGCTTGGCTAATCTGGGCCACTATATTTAGCCTGGATATTTACAAATCTGTCATATCATTGTCAAATGAATGTTTGTCTAAGTACACAAGGACAAATCTAATGCTATTTCAAAGAAATGAGATCAGATAGTCATGGGCAGCTTGGCGTTTCTGCTGGTTCAAAACGCTTAAAAGACCAGTGGTTCAATATTTCAAGGCATTACATTATTGTCAGCTATAGGAGGAATCATACAGCTTTCATGGGTTGGTTTGGGTAATCCACACCAGAATTATTGTTTATGAAACTAAGCAACAATTAATTTTAAAATAAATAACACAGGGCAATGTGTTGATCTTTTAAGCTTAAACGTAACATATTATATATACATATGTATGTTGCATTCATTCTGGTTTTAAATTAATGGCACACACACAGTTTGGTGTATTTGGTGAAGTGTCCTGTGGAATAACAGCACTGGGCCTCTTCCTGGAATGTCTAACCAGTCTTTAGACATAGCCGGATCTTGGACACTTCCATGCAGAGCATTTGAAATTCCTTTATATTCATAAGTTTGTAAATGTAAACTGCACTTTTCGATTTAGACAAATCCAGACATCGACACTGATCTTGCTGAATGATCTATGGCTAAGTCATAACCTCCTGTCAGAGACAACCAGATTTTATAGTAATATATCCTTGTGGCAGAATTCATGATCCATAATCTTCATAAAAGTCTCTGGACCATTCGTCAGCCGCAATTATATCTTCAATGATAGTTTGTTTGTATTTTCTTTTGAGTTGCCAATAATGTTTTTGGGAGAACATACCTGTACTTCTATTCAGAAAAAAATATTTTTGGTAAAGAAAAAGTAAGTAGTTTCTCCAGATGTTTAAGTGGAAAATTTGAATCCTTGTGTGTAATGTTCTCTTAAAGGGCACCAGTAATTCTGGAGATAACAGTAGACACATGTTATCACACACGTATGATGCAAGTCCCAAAGTCCTCATGGCATATCAACTGATTGAGATGTCAATGTGCTTTTTTTTTGCCTCTTAAGAACATACAGTATCTCACAAAAGTGAGTACACCCCTCACATTTTTGTAAATATTTGATTATATCTTTTAATGTGATAACACTGAAGAAATGACACTTTGCTACAATGTAAAGTAGTGAGTGTACAGCTTGTGTAACAGTGTAAATTTGCCGTCCCCTCAAAATAACTCAACACACAGCCATTAATGTCTAAACCATTGGCAACAAAAGTGAGTACACCCCTAAGTGAAAATGTCCAAATTGTGCCCAAAGTGTCAATATTTTGTGTGGCCACCATTATTTTCCAGCACTGCCTTAACCCTCTTGGGCATGGAGTTCACCAGAGCTTCACAGGTTGCCGCTGGTGTCCTCTTCCACTCCTCCATGACGACATCACGGAGCTGGTGGATGTTCAAGACCTTGTGCTCCTCCACCTTCCGTTTGAGGATGCCCCACAGATGCTCAATAGGGTTTAGGTCTGGAGACATGCTTGGCCAGTCCATCACCTTCACCCTCAGCTTCTTTAGCAAGGAAGTGGTCGTCTTGGAGGTGTGTTTGGGGTCGTTATCATGTTGGAAGACTGCATACTGATCATGCTCTGCTTCAGTATGTCACAGTACACGTTGGCATTCATGGTTCCCTCAATGAACTGTAGCTCCCCAGTGCCAGCAGCACTCATGCAGCCCCAGACCATGACACTCCCACCACCATGCTTGACTGTAGGCAAGACACACTTGTCTTTGTACTCCTCACCTGGTTGTCGCCACACACGCTTGACACCATCTGAACCAAATAAGTTTATCTTGGTCTCATCAGACCACAGGACATGGTTCCAGTAATCCATGTCCTTAGTCTGCTTGTCTTCAGCAAACTGCGGGCTTTCTTGTGCATCATCTTTAGAAGAGACTTCCTTCTCAGATGACAGCCATGCAGACCAATTTGATGCAGTGTGCGGTGTATGGTCTGAGCACTGACAGGCTGACCCCCCACCCCTTCAACCTCTGCAGCAATGCTGGCAGCACTCATACATCTATTTCCCAAATACAACCTCTGGATATGACGCTGAGCATGGGCACTCAACTTCTTTGGTTGACCATGGCAAGGCCTGTTCTGAGTGGAACCTGTCCTGTTAAACCGCTGTATGGTCTTGGCCACCATGCTGCAGCTCAGTGTCACGGTCTTGGCAGTCTTCTTATAGCCTAGGCCATCTTTATGTAGAGCAACAATTCTTTTTCTTTTTTCCTTGCCATGAGGTGCCATGTTGAACTTCCAGTGACCAGTATGGGGGAGTGTGAGAGCGATGACACCAACTTTAACACACCTGCTCCCCATTCATACCTGACACCTTGTAACACTAACAAGTCACATGACAATGGGGAGGGAAAATAGCTAATTGGGCCCAATTTGGACATTTTCACTTAGGGGTGTACTCACTTTTGTTGCTAGTGGTTTAGACAGCAATGCCTGTGTGTTGAGTTATTTTGAGGGGACAGCAAATTTACACTGTTACACAAGCTGTACACTCACTACTTTACATTGTAGCAAAGTGTCATTTCTTCAGTGTTGTCACATGAAAAAATAATAATCAAATATTTACAAAAATGTGAGGGGTGTACTCACTTTTGTGAGATACCATACACTCATGTCTGCTTTATTGGAAACACCTGCACTTTCATAAATTTATTTAATCAGCCAATCATGTGGCAGCAGCGCAAAGCGAAACATGATGAAGATACAGGTTAAGAGCTTCAGGTAATGTTCACATCAAACATCAGAATGAAGAAAATGTGTGATCTCTGTGTCTTTAACAGTAACAGTTATTGGGGGCAGGTGGGCTGGTTTGAGTATTTCAGAAATTGCTGATCTCCTGGGATTTTCACAAAAAAAAAAAAATTCTCTAATGATTGCAGATTGAGTGAATAACAGTTCTGTGGGTAGAAAGGCCTTGTTGATAAGAGAGGTCAGAGGAAAATGGCCAGCTTGGTTTGAGCTGCCAGGAAGGATATAGTAACTCATATAATCAGTCTTTACAACTGTGGTGAGCAGAAAAGCATCTCAGCATGCACAAAACATTGAACCTTGTGGTGGATGGGCTACAACAGCAGAAGACCACATCAGGTTCCACTCCAAGAACAAGAATCTGGGGCTATCATGGGCACAGGCTCAGCCAAACTGGACAATTGAAGACTGTAAAAAGACCAGGTGATTTTGTTCCCCCTAATCTTCAACTGTCGCGTTTGGATGATGCCACGATCAGTGTCACAGAGATCATAGTCTTTTCTTCATCGATGATGTTTGACGTGAACAGTGTATCAACACTTTTAAACCCCTGTTTATTGCCTGAATCTTTTCATATTTGTAGGGGAGTGAATTGTCTCCACTAATGTCAGTGATAATAGTGATAATGTTGATGATTACTTTTTTAAACAGCGATTAGTATGGTCAGTGTTATAGATTTAACAAAGTAATGCGTCTGTATATTAACAGATCTAAAGCCAATACTGCTATAGACTAATTTAAAAGTACAGAATGGGAACATTACACTATTCACAGTGTGCATGGCCATGTTGATTTGATGTCACTCCGTAAACGGTAAAGGAACTGGCAGTTGAGAAGACTACCCCAAGCTGATGAGTTGAAATTTCAAGGTGAGTAAGGTGCTTTTCTGTGGAAAAGCACCTTACAATACCAGGGCTATGATATGTCATTGTAATTTTTTACTTACTCTCTTACATTAATTTCTTTAAAAGCAAAATGTTTATTAAATATATAGTTTATCTAGGTCTTTTTAAGAATACACTGTTTCTTAATGAACTCACAAGTGTGAAAGCTCTAGCTTCTCACTCACATCTAATGGTTTTTATGGTTATAGAACTTTGCTGTCAGTTTCCCAGAAATAACAGTGTATTGATTACATTATTGATTGAACTTTATCTGAGTATTGATTACATTCTGGACAGCTAGTCGCTTATGTAACTACCACAAATCATACCAATATACTTTTGTTCAACATTTTTGATCAGGTTAGAAGTTTGCAAGCTATGTGGTTTGTATGTGTTTGTGTGTGTGTGTGTGTGTGTGTGTTTTCTATTTAACTACACATGTTGACATATAGTATGTATTGATGCATTCATATGGGGGGGCTGTAAAGTTAGGAGTAGTGATTCCAAGGGCCCTAACCACACAAAGCGCAAGGGGATCTAGGGAACAAAAACAGTCCCTAGGGAATTAAAAATGTCCAGGACGGGGAGCCAAGTGGATTAACCTGTCAAGAGGCCCTAAAAGTCCTCCTGGCACCCTTTTAGCAGTGGTTGCCCAAACTCAGGGCTGTCTCAAAGGGTTATTGGCCAAAATGGGGTATTGCCCAGTTCCTCACGCTGGTTATGCGTCACCGAAAATTATAGTAGCAGAGAATACATGTGAAATTGATGCTGGAATAAAAGTCTGCAACCAGAAAAGAAAATTGCTAGTGAGAACTCTCACAATATTTTTTCAAATTAAGAAAGATTATTTTTAGTCATAGCATATCAAGCACACTAATGTTACCTCACATAGGCTAGTTCGTTTCAGCCAGGTAGGAGCTATGATGAGCAGTGAGGGAGGTGTGTATATCGTAAATGGCAAAGTAAAATGGTTTCCCTTGGCAGAAGGCAGCAACTATATTTTTGATTGATTGTGTTACTGATCATAGAAAATGAGTTGCTATCAGTCATCACATGCTGGCTGCTTTGCTGTACTGTATATGAAGTATATTTTATTTGTGTTCACTCATTTACTTGCAATGGCCTTTTTGGTCATTAGAGCATAAGGACAATATAAATATTGTGGGAAATATCCAGGGTCTGCAGTCATAATCTAGCCATGTAACCTATTCACTCTCATACTCATACTAATATATATATATATATATATATATATATATATATATATATATATATATATATATATATATATATATATATAATTTTAAGCGTGTTTTTCATTCAAATGGATTGCAAGTAGATTTTTTCCATTCTGAACCGAGAGGATGGAAAGGTTTCTGAGGTGCATATTTTCCAGTATCAACAGCAGATACCTGAACTTCATTTACCATTTAAGCCTGCATTATAAACAGACATCTGTGCTTACTCTTTGTGTATATTTGAATTTACCATGTGCCCACTGTTTAAGTTGCTGAATCTCAGCAGGACATCCAGTGTTACGCTGGCAGTGCGGCGGTGGTTATTACGTTTGGTTCTACAGCTTATTTATATGCACACAGAACACACAAGACACATTTCCTCAGCCCAGGCCCCACAACAAAAAGACCAACGCAGGAACCGAACACCACTTGAGAGGTACTGACTGTCAGTGCAGCTGGGCAAGGCAAATCCCCAAGGTTTATCCATAAATCCTGGACAAATTACATGCATACACACTATTGTTCTGTGTATTTCAGTGTGTCTTAAGAAGAGAAGAACATGGACATTCTGTGGGTCTGGAGCCACTAATCCTGGTTGTACCTCCATCTGTTCAACTACCATAGTTGCTATCCTACTTCCCACTTCATGGTTTCACTGTTCCTCTGCCAACAGTGGAATGGACAACACAGGGCATGAGGGGGCAGCTGTCCTCTTTTTTACGGCCATGCTCGCTCCTTGGATTCCTGGCACTCTCCTTCATGCTGGAAGAGGAGAAGAGTGGAATTTCCCAGCAGGGCATGGCAGGGCAGATGGAGACTGAGCTTGTGTCTGTTCAGAACAGCTGAGAGTTTGAACTTCCAAACACACCAATACTCATGAAAATCATAATGGCCCACATGGTGATCATCAACAAAAAGAACATTTAGCAATCATCCATGATAATTTGCTCCTGACATTTTCCTTTTGTCCCTGAGTAGTTGATAAATCATGGGCCCTTTTCACAAAACCTGGAAGTTCATAGAAGCAGAGTAAAATTATTTCTGGTAAGCCTTACTGTTGAATGTTCACAACAGAAACACCATGATTTTTTTTTTTTATCACCTTTGCTCGGAGTAGAAAAGTGTTTTCACCTCATGTTTGTCAACCCTGCTGAGATTAAACTTCGAAGATGTGTCCAGAATTGGACAACACTCAGCAACGAAGGATTCCAAGCTGAATAAAGGATATCAATTCATCATGGAAGAATTCATTCACACCTATCAGGGTCAGGTTATGTTAACTGACATTAGCATTGATGATGATGATTGTCGATAGGCAAAAACAAACAATTTTTTTCACTGACAGAAACCTTTTGCTAACCTTAGCTAGCTGTGTTTGTAATCAAATGGGAATTTAGTTCATACTTGTAATGAGAATGCAACCTGTGTGTGTGGAGATTGCATGGCTACTCTGGTTTCCTTCCACAGTCCAAACACATGTTTCTAAGGGCCTGTTTACACGACAAAATTTTCAACTAAAAACGGAAAACGTTTTATGTGGTTTGGCTGTTCGTTTACACAACAACGGCGTTTTGGGGCCTGAAAACGCAAACTTTTGAAAACGGGTTTCAAACTGCAAGTTTTTGAAAATTATGTCTAAATTGTAGTGTGTCATTGTGCCCAATGATGGACTGGCCCCCCATCCAGGGTGTCCCATGCCGTGTGCCCTACGTCCCCTGGGATATGCTCCAGGCTCCTGTTGACCCTGTGTAGGATAAGCGGTACAGAAAATGGATGGATGGATCCCTTTGTAACTCCTCATTGCTCCAACCCATTGTTTTCTCTGCTTTTTATTCACAGGAAAGCTATGAAAGCTGAGGTAAAGCTGTTTTTGTTTACAACTGTTACACAAAAGCACACTGCAAAAACTCTTACTCTTCAGCTCAACCATGGTTGTAGCAGAAGTAATGTTCTAGCCTGTGAAGGCTAATTCTGGCAGGAAAGTACGCGTTATGTGCTTTCCCCATGCCAAAAACCGTCTCACACCTTCATCTTAAAACAGAGTACACGTTCATTATGAATACTGTACATAATGAGACCAAACACAGGCAGACTCACATACACTTACAGACAGCCATTCAGACAGCATTGTCTGTCCCTCAATAATTTAATAATACTGGGTGCAAAACCGGAAAAGGAAAGCAGTAGTGGCAGGGAAAGTAATGTTAGTGTCTAACTCACAGTGGCTAAATCTTTGTTGAAATCTAATTTCTTGAAGTACATGATGAAAGACTCACAATGAACCAGTTATTTCACTGCTGTTTTCCCCTGTCAAAAGGCAGAACGGTGCAGATTTGTGTTGGCAGTCCAAGCAGTATTATATATACTTTTGGAACCAGTTTCATTATTATGATCTGATTAGTCAATGTCCAGTGTTTGTGAAGTAGTTCTTATCTGTGTTTGGTCAATGCTTAGCATTCAGAGTGACTGGATCCAGTCTGCCAATATCCCTGTTAGAGTGAGAGGTAAAGAAACCTCTTTAGAGTCCTGGGGACTCACTGCCCAGTACAGTTTGAAGTTCTCCCTGCTTTCATTTACACTTTATCCACCACATGAAGGGCTTAAAAATTACTTCATTAGTTGGCTCAGGTGTATCAGTGGTAGGAAATACTCTAAACTCTGCAGGGCAACGAGTCCCTGGGATTAAATCTGAAAAACCCTAGAGTGAAGAGCATATTAGGACAAAGGCCAGGTCAGTGACTATAAGTGGGTTAACAGTACCCTCTGCTGGTGATTGATACACGTTGCATCTAACAGTGTAATAAATCGTTCTGACTAAAAATGAACATTTCAGAAATGTGCTAAAGCCTCAATAAACAGATTTAACAAGTCTGTATAAAATCATATTAACTTTATACCTTTTATAAAGTTTTATGCCATTTTTCCTTATTTGATGTCTCCCTGTAGGCTGGTGTTGTGGGTTCTACCTGTTATACAAGTGACCTGCTAAAATATGTGTTCAAAATATTTTAATATATTACTATCCATCCATTTTCCATACTGTTTATCCTACACAGGGCCGCAGGGGAGCCTGGAGCCTATCCCAGGGAGCTCAGGGCACAAGGTCGGGACACCCTGGACAGGGTGCTAACCCATCACAGGGCACAATCTCACACATGTCACAGCATACATGTCTTTGGAGCAGGGGAAGAAACCAGAGTACCTGGAGAAAGCCCCCAAAGCACAGGGAGAACATACAAACTCCGCACACACACGGTGGAGGCAGGATTCGAACCTCCAACCCTGGTGCAAGGGTTGCAAGGCAAACATTCTAACCACTAAACTTTTGAGACAGCAGCTAGGCTGCAGCTAATCCTAGACAGCTGGTGAGGATATTGAATAAAATCATTAGCTTGATGTTACTATTATGAAATCATCATTGTTGAGCCTCACAGTTTGAGGCATAAAACTATTATGCATAAACCTAGGAACGCACTCCCTGAAAGACATGCAGGCAACATCATTTGTGATAACTGTTTCATAAGTGTTTCATGGTTGTAATCCTGCTGTGTAGCTTCTGAATAGTAAGCATGGTAAACAGAAAAGAGGGGGCACGATGGCTTAGTGGTTAGCACGTTTGCCTCACACCTCCAGCATTGGAGGCTTAAATCCTGCCTCGGCCCTGTGTGCATAGAGCTTGCGTGTTCTACCCATGCCTTGGGGGTTTCCTCCAGGTACTCCAGATTCCTCCCCTTTCCAAAGACATGCGTTGTAGGCTGATTGGCATTTCCAAATTTTCTGTAGTGTGTTATTGTGCCCTGCAGTGGGTTGGCATCCCATCCAGGGTGTCCCTTGCCTTGTGCCCCGAGCTCCCTGGGACAGGCTCCAGGCTCCCCATAACTCTGTGTAGGCTAAGCGGTATGGAAAATGGGTGGATGGTAAACAGAAAAGCTGCACTTGCCTTTAACTAGCTCTTTTGTTCAAACCATATTAAAAACTTATGCTTTCCTTAAGTTCACTTACTCTAACTTTTCCCTTAGTGCAGTTTATACTGTGTTCAGATGCAAAGTTTGCATAGCCTTTAACTTCTACTATCTTTCTACCTATTATACGTTATCATACCTAGAAATCTAGAATCTAGTGTTGCAAAGTGTAATCACTTACATTATTGTCAACGATAGGCTGTATGACTCTATAGTCTGTGCTAAAAAGATTCAGCCACAGTCTCCACTTCATACCATTTTGTATATTTTATACTTATGACCATTGGTGCTGCTATTTTTCCTACAAAAGTATTGGTCACAAAAAAGTAAAACAAACAAACAAACGAGCAAAAAAAGTTTTAGCACTGCTAGCACATTATTCCAGCCAGCCCTGATCCTATTTCATTATAATGTGAGGAATTGGCACTAATAAATAAAAAGAAATAGAAAATAAATAAATAAATAAATAAACTAATTAATTAATTAATATCATAAAACTAAAACCTGTACAGTTTTATCTAAGATTTTAAGGTGGTCCTGAATTGGACTTTATGTCTACATCTCTCGTTTGGAGTTGATTATGATGAATCTAGTTGCTAGCGTTTGATCATAAAGTTCATTGTTCAGATCACTCCAGGTGTATGTTGTTTTCTGAAAAGAATTGACAATTAGGACATTCAGCTTTCACCAGCATGGTTTAATGAAAATCAATTATAAAATGTTTATTATAGGCTAGGCATAAATTCTCTTTTGCATATGTGTGTGTGTGTGTGTGTGTGCACATCTACTGTAAATATCCAAGCAAACATCTTTCATATCTCAAGCCTCTTATATGTAGTTATACATTTTAAAGTAGGAAAGGAATCTGGAACAAGAGCTGTGTCATATCAGACATACTAGGATAAGAACATTAGGGAGTATGTAGGTGTGTGTAACTGCACCTGCATGCAATGCCTTTTAAAGCAGAACTGAATGGAGTGTGCTTGTTCAGTTTGGCTATTTGCTAACAATAAAAACAATTCCCATAATTTCCAAGATGGTGCAACCGTGAGACTAGAAGTAGACTGTGCTCGCCTAATTGACTGAATTTGCTAGGCATATTTTGACAGCCAACTCAGTTTTGGATATATTAACCACAGATTTTATGAAAAAAAGAAAGAATATAGATGTTTGAACACACACAGAAACACAGACATGCACACAAAGATCAACACTATGGAACTGGTAGGTTGGTAGGTCGAAGTCTGCCATTGGTTGAGACCTGTCACATGACTGCAGATTACAGCTGGAGGCAGAGCTGCGTTTGTTGGCGTTTCATATGGTGTAGATCAGACACGCACACCACAGCATTCCTCTCAGTCTATGCTAGCGATAACCACCAAAGTCTTCTGCTCTAAAACCAGCACCCTCAAAGGACCTACCTCACTTGATCACATACCTACCACCTTAAAGGAAAAGTCCACCTTAAAATACACCAATGCTTATATTGAAATATTTGTGATGTGCTTTTTGATTTTTTTTATTTATTTTATTAATTTTTTTTGTGTTTCATTGATGTATATATAATGAATATATAGGTTGGTGCTGTGTTTTTGTCATCCCTCTGAGAAGTTAGCAGTTGTCTACCATGCTAACATCACAGGGTGTTACAGTGTTCTTTAAAACCCTTAAAAGGAAAAAGGATTTCAACAATCTCAAACATAAGGGATAGCACTTTGGTTATCGTGTTAGCTCCGACAAATAAAAGAGCAAGACCTTCTTCTCTTAGTCACCATTTCCCATTAATGCTGAATGTCATTTTAATTAGAAATCCAACATGGAGGTACTGAATAAAAAACACAGAGTTGCAGCAAAGACATTGATCAAATAGATGACAAGCACGTTGGTATACAGATGAGGAGGTGAGGGAGCTGGACAGACTAAAGGATAAAGAGCTGCTGCATGGCTCTCTTTACATAGAGAAAAACATGTCAGTGAAACAAGTTTAAACTAAAAAAGTTAACTCAGAATTTCATTACAAAATACAGCACAAATATTGCTGGCCACTGACATTCACATTTTCATTGTAAGGATTAATATGCAAGTCATATGAATGCATGTATTTTTTCCATTAGGTACCAGTGTACATGTACTTTAGTATGCCTTGTTGGGGTTTCCTGAACATTCAAGTACTGATGAAAAATACTAATAGCAGAGAAATCACTGAGTGTGACCCAAAACATCTAATAATAGAGTGCTACAAAAATGAGTCCTAAAACCCGGGAATGAGTTAACGTTTGAGCACTTCCGGTTCCATCGTCCCAAAGTCAATGGTTTTTTTAAATTGGTTTATTGGTTAAATGTCTGAAATAAGGTCTGTGGTTAACTCAAGCTCAACATATTTTGACGTTTTATTCTACGACATAAAATACATAAGTAATACCCCACTCGTGATATTGTTTAGCTTTTATGTGTCTTGAAAAAGGTGATTGCTAACAAGTGGCTAAATGGGACTACAGAGGTTGTCAGGGACATTAAACGTCATCATGCCAAACAGGAAAACTCATCTACTACAGCCTTGTTGTGTTTATACTCACGCTCTTGCCAACTATTCCAACTCAAACTTTCCAACTTGTAGATTTAGCAGTTGATAGTATTTTACAGTTCTAGTGTAGTTTTTCAAGCTGTAGTGCTGTAAAGCTTCGTGGTGGTGACGTTGAAGTCATGTGACCATGGTGTATTTTGTTTAAAGCCTAACTTTAGCTTTTTACTTCTGCTGATTGTATTTTAGGCATTCATATTCATAAACGGTGTGTTCATTTGTGAAGATTATCTTGATGAACAAAACGTGTACGAATTATAAACTTTTGTTGGTCACAGAACTTTTTTTCTGCAATAATCCAAAAGCCAATGGAAAAATGCTATTGACTTTTTGTTGAGGGAACCACGGTGATGCTAACTTTTGGGTTGGCCTACAAAAATGCGTCATTTTTGCAGCACTCTATACAATGTTCACAAGCTGCATAAATGATGTGTACCATAGTACAGCTTGTGACATTTGTGTCCTGTTTAGAGAAAGTTCACTGAACTCCCCAAAATTCACTGATTACAATCCACCATCTTACACTCAATCCAGACCCAGTGTGAGCTGTACATAACTTCAGCACTAATGTTTTTTTTGTCAGTTGTACTGAGAGCTGTTAGTCTCGTGGTAATACACAACTAAGTGTTTCCTGCTGTCACCCCAATCTCCGCTCGGCTCCGCTTATTTACATGCTGACTCATTCTCTTCAGAAAAGCTCTGGAACTTATACCACCCACAACGGCAATTTTTGAAATGCAGTGATTCAAGTTTTCCTTCCATCAAAGGAAGGCATGGCTTGGTGCTAATGTGGGGAAGCAGGGGCGTTCCACAAATTTCTGGGTCTTGTGCAAATACAGACTCTGTGGTCCCTCACATTTTATGAAAATAGAATTTTTATAGTCCTGGGTAGGCACTTCCACTATTTCACTATAGTGTGATCCTGTGGTACAGTTAAACACCTGCCTATTTGGAAATGAGTGAAATTGATAGTGGAGTTATATATGAGCTGTGAGCTGTAGAACTTTCCAATCTTCTCAGAATTGTCATGTAGTGATGTCATGTCCTGTGGCTAAAAGGCTACAGACTAGATCACAGTCCACAACATCTGGTGGCTGAACAGTTAGAATAACGGACAGAAAGAAACACTGCACTTACCAGTACTGTTAATATGGTTGATGATGACTGGTTGGTGGAGATGGCGAAAATAGTTGTTAGTCCATATGATCATGTGATGCTGTGTTGTTGCTGACAATTGTACTACCAGTGTCTGCCAAAACGAGTGGAAGTGAACAAATGGGTGCATATTTGGAGATAACAAGATGTGTTGATATGTGTGTGCTGACTGTCCAAAAAAGTCATGTGTCAATAGTTTTACTTTTACAACCATTCATCTGGGGGTGGCATGATGGGTAAGAGTTCCAGGATCCCCGGTTTAATCCTGAGCTCGGTTTACTGTCTGCGCAGAGTTTTGCATGTTCACCCTGCATCTGCATGGATTTCCTCAGGGTTCTCTAGTTTCCTTCCACCTCCCCAAAATGGTGGATTGGATAACTCTAAATTGCTTCCAAGTGTGAATAAATGTATGAATGTGTGTGTACATATGTCCCATCCAGAGTGTATTACTGCCTCACATCCAGTGTTTAAGGGATAGGCTCCAGATCCACTGCAATCCTGACCAGGATAAAGTGGTTACTGATAATGAATGATCTGACTGTTAAAGACAGTAGATTGCTGTAGATTGTGGGCCCCCTAATGGCTTCACAGCAGCATTGATGGCCTAGTGTTTCCATCCATTTTCAATAACGTTTATGTGACACAGGCTCACAGGGAAGCCTGGAGCCTATCCCAGGTAACTTGGGACACAAGGCGGGGGACACCCTGGACAGGGTGCCAACCCATCACAGGGCACAATCGCACACACATCCTATGGACACACACTACAGACATTTTGGAAATGCCAATCAGCCTACAACACATGTCTTTGGACTTGGGGAGGAAATTGGAGGACCCGGAGAAACCCCCCAAAGCACAGGGAGAACATACAAACTCTGTACACACAGATTGGACGTGTGAATCAAAGCAAGGGGAAAACATGCAAACTCTGTGCAACCGCAACAAAACCCTCAACCCCGGAGATGCAAGGTAAACATGCTAACCACTAAGCCACTCTGCTGCCCCTGGCCTGGTGTTTGGGAATAATGAAACTCAGGCCACGTCCGAAATCACATACTGTGATGGTACGTACTGCTCGGCCGTTGATACAGTATGTACTGCTCAGTAAAGTGGTAAGCATGAATATAATCCAGATGTACTACATGGCTTGGATTCTGGCAGCTCTTCTGCACCAGTCCCATTGCCTTATGGAATAGTGCAGTACCCACTGCAGAATACTGCAGACTCTCAGCAGAAGTTGTAGGTCATCCGGGAATTTCTCACCTACTGTTTTATGAAAACTGAGAATTTGGACATACTACTAATTTGGCGTACTGCTTCTTGCCCACTGTATAGTAGGGCAGTAGGGATATTTCAGATGCATCCTCAGGATTTGATTATACCTATCTACCACCATTAGCTCACATTATTCTTCTGATTATATTAAATATACTATACATTTTCACTTTTGCATGTGTGTTTGGGAGTAACTGTGAACTTTGTTATTGTTCTGCCTCTAGTCAGTCTGAAGTAGCACAGCACTATTTTTTTTTGTGTTTTTCAACTCTGCTTAGCCGGTAGCTAACCCCCCCCCCCCGTTTATTCTAATGTCTCAAGATTCACTTCCGGTTCCGCAGGCATGTCCCAATTGTACGCGCCGTTCCTCAGACGTTCTTAATTAACGCGTTCACGGGAGAACGGGAGATTTAAAAAAAATAAGTGTACTGTCTCTTTAAGCTCGCTGACTGGTCCGCTTCATATTGATCCAGCCACCATTTTCCAGCGCGCTTAGCGGCGGCAGTGGCAGCGACGGCGGCAGCACACAGCCCTTTACCTGGAGACACCAGGAGCAGGGGGCAGTCATGGCAGCCAATATGTACCGGGTTGGAGGTAGAGAGCACGTTTTGTATCGTTTTAGTCGTTTCAGTTTCTTTTGTACGACCGAAGCTAGCAGCTTTGCTCTGTCCTTCCTCTTTATTTTCTAAAAATGCTTAAGTGGCGTGTGCTGTGCGTGTGACTGGAGGATGAGGATGATGATGGTGCCTGTGTGAGGAGGAAGAGGAAGAGGAAAGAGTCTAGTTTCGGGACCCTATGAATTTCTGCCTCTGCGTTAAAAAAGTATACTATTTTAGCATTAGCAATTTAGACTTATAGACAAGTTTTATCCTTAGCAACGAGACTTCAGTTGTTTTCTGACTGAACGGGTAAAGCATTTTTTAAAAGTTAACGTTAAGTTTTTGAGCAGCATGGAGCGTTTTCCACACTGTCGTGCTCAGTGTTGGCGGAAACAATGCTTCTGCTGCGGCTTAGGTTTAGGCTTAGGCTTAGACTTTGACTAGCTAGCTGAAAACTGACTTAAAGGTCTATGAGACACAATTCATTAAGATGACTTGTGAAGTGATACTTTTCAATCAGCCGAAGTGCTGGGAGAGTCAGATAGTTCTCTCTCTCTCTCTCTCTCTCTCTCTCTCTCTCTCTCACTCACACACACACACACACACACACACACACACTGTATAAGAGTGGGGAATATAGTCATGATAAACTATCCCTTGGATAGCTTTGTTAAGAAATTTGAAATGTGAGAAACCAGGGTTTGTCTTAGCTAAGTTAGTCTCCTGGTGTTACTATGTCACATTTGGCAGCTCTACAACCTGCCCTACCCCCCCCCCCCCCCAAAAAAAAACCCCCCCCAAAACAATACAAACCTTCATTTGTAATGGTTATAATGGGAATTGTATTGTTTTTAATGGAAACTGGTCCCTGTGGGTCTCTACTGGTGGTATGTTATGTCTAGTGGATACCATTAAAGACCTGTAATGGTTAGCTGATTCAATTCCATTACATTTGATTTGTATAGAGCTTTTTATAACAGTCAATGTCTCAAAGCAACTTTACAGAAATATAAAACACAGGATACAGATTTTAAGTGTGTGGATTAATCCCTTATGAGCAAGCTGGTGGTGAGGAACAACTCCCTAAGGTGTGAGGAATAAACCAGACTCAGAAGGGAACCTATCATCATCTGGGTAACAATGGATCGTGTGAAAGTAAAAGAAAGTTCATTATGGTTTGTACATGAAGTCTTTGTTGAACTAGCTGGTGGTTTGTAATGGTTGTTGTCATCAGAACCATTAGAATTTCTGTGATGGTTTCTGTCGCAGGGTGATCAGAACGACTTTAAAATGTTATGTGTGGAAAGGAAGACGTTTTTAAAAAAATTCAACCTGGATGATCTGACTAGTTTGGTTTGTACGTGTCTCTAAATCATTGTCCTCCCTGACTAGGATGAGGAAGGTTATTTTGTGTCTGTATGATTTCTTCATCAGGACAGTGGTGACTCGGAGGGAAGGGCTCTGGACTACTAATAGAAAGGTTGTGAGTTTGAGTCTCACCCAGCTGCCACTGTTGGGTCCTTGAGCAACCTTCGTCTGCTCAGCTCAACTTGGGTAACAGCGTCTGCCAAATGAGTAAATGTACAGAATAAATGTCATTAAGAGAGTAGCTTGAGCACTCTGCCTCTCGGAGACCCCTACCCTGGCCCTTTGCTCCCTGGTGTCTGGTGCTGCAGCTGATGATGAAGGGTTTAGTAATGAGTAGATAGATGGGGTGTTAAATCAGGTGCGATGGTGCAGAGACATCGCTCAAGTGTGCAGCACTGGACTCCTTCACATGTTAAAATGGAAATAGGTTTTGGAGATGGATTTAATTTACAATCTTGGGTTGTTTTTTTTTTTTCTCCACAGTAGACAAAGTAGCATTACTAATTCACCATTCATAAAAGGCCTCATGGATTGAAAAATATCAAATTCTATCATATATAATTCAATATCACCTCTGATTTTGAGTATATATATTGGGGCAGATGTTTTTCTGATATAGTATTGGGTCAGATTTGACATTTTCTACCGACGTATTTTATGATCCAGCTTTTCCACTTTTGATACGATCTTAACAACAGAGCTCGAGTATCAGCTCGTACAGACCCGAAATCGATGTCCTCTTAGTAACCAAGCCGACACTCTTTGCAAATTTCTGTTGCTAGGTTATGCAAACCCGACACAATGGGGTGTACTTTAAGACATTTAACGTCCTTTGTGTCTTGTCGGTCAACATCGCAGTTTAGCATAATACATCAGTGGACAGATTAGAAAATATCTCCTGTACGTTCCTTTTCTATTATTCCAGGACATATGTCCGTGTTGTATCAGCCTGATACTGCTGCTCATTATCGCATTCATGGTGGTGAATTTTTATTTATTTATTTATTTATTTATTTATTTATTTTAGCGGATGGTATACGGCTCGTGCATGTGGACATTGTACACGAGTTGTTTTTGTAATGAGCAGATAGCTGTGGTGCTGTGGTGTTTATATCAGGTACTGGACATGGCATATGTTAACCTGTAAAGGTATCATCACCTGTGGATTTAGTATGTACGATCACAACTATTTCCTTTGCTTAAGTAGCATTACTATCATTCATTAAAAGCCTTGCGCATGTGAATTATAGCAAAATCATTTATATGAATTTATTATATTTGAAAAATTATATTCATCACTTTAGTGTTTCAGACCAGTATTGCCATTGAATTTGAGTATCTGTATATTGGGGAAGATAGTTATCTGAAATGGGATTAGGTGGGGTTTTTTTTAAAATTATGCATTTTACGCTGCAATCCTACTTTATCCATTAAAAAAAAAAAGTTGCCATTATCCGAGCTTTGAGTTTCAGCTTTGAGCTGATATCGGGGTACTATTAGTAACTAAGCCGACTCTCCGGAAGGCCCTTTTGCCAGGTTATGCAAAACGGGTACGATGGAGCCATGTCAGCATCTCACTTTCATGGCGTAAAATATATCAGTGGACACATTAGAACATCTCAACTACACCTCCTATCTAGTATTTCAGGAGAAATGTCGTGGTGGTATTAGCTCTGATAGCAATGCTCACAATCACGTTTATGGTGGGGGAAGTGATCTGGACCAGTGGGATTGTAAGTGTGAATTTAGAACATGAAGCATGTCTCCATCATGCCTGTGATGTTTTGTGTACACTGACAAACAAAGTTCGCAGAGAAATGCTCAGAGGTTTTATATCAGGATTATATAGTAGATAGGAATGCACTTATCTTATTTTTCCAACATAAAGCTCTCTCTATCAGCAAATTGCGCTTTCATTGTGGATGTGGCACATTACTTCTCTATCAGTTTGTTGTTCTGGTGAAGGCTTGGGAAAGATTGTAGTGTGGATTGCGATGTCTTTACACTCTTCACTCAGCATTTGCAATGTTCTGTGGTGTTGAAGCTGTAAATGGCCTCAGGCTCTTTGACCATTAAAGAACCTCTATGGGCCACTGTACTTCCAGCCTCTGCAACACCTGATACATATTGATGACCGCTCTCCCCCTCAGGCCCGATGTTCTCCTACATTCTCCAGAATGAGTGCAGAACCGGGCAAAATCAGTGTATTCAAACCATTAATGTAATAGAACTCTCATTTTTGTTCTCAACAAAGAAAAAGCATTAATTGGTTATATAGAATTTTTTTTTGTCTTCAATATTACAAACTATTGTTACTAGCTCTGCTTTCCAGTCTGAAGAGGCTGCCTATGTAGAAATGATCTGTTGGTACACCTGAGACCCAAATCTGTCGCGTTCCGAAGGCAGCATAAGGATACAATCTTATACAATCTCTACATTTCTAAAAAAAAAAAAAAAAAGACTTGATATTAGCGCTTTGTTCACTTTGACTTGTTAGCAGAGATACACGGCACATTTTAATACATCGTCTCTGCTCGCTCTGCAGGGATGCCTGCTGCTCGTCAGACTGCAGACAGAACACTCAGTGGAGATTGGGCATCCGTGCTTAATTCGTTGAAGCTCTGTTTATGGGTAATGTTGTTTACAACTAGTAACGGTTGAATTTTAATGCAGGAGGCATGCTTCTAAGTGGATGCATTAGTTGGAGCCTTTTGTGATTTAGCAAATCATAGAGCCCAAAATTGTTAATAACAATTAATATGCAACTAATTGTACAAGCCTAGCTGAAATGCATAGGCAACGCAGCGCTGTTGACTCCTTCCTTAATGTTGAATTAGTGGAGATGCCCAAGGTAAATCTGTGCCATCATCAGCACAAAGCCAACGACGCCTACCCCCCCAACCCCCCCCCCCCCCCCCCCCGAACAGTGACGCTTTGCATCTGAATGCCAAGCTATCGTTGAAAAACAATGCCTTGGAGAGTGAAGACAAAGCTTGTCTCAGTGCTCCCTTTTCTTCTTTGTCTTCACCGAACAGGATGGTAAAAGGTAGCCTTACGGAATTTCCTCTCGCAGAGCTCATTGTGCTGCTTTGGCTTTGTTTGCCTTCTCTTTGAGTTGAGGCTCACCCCAAACTCCAGTGCTGGCCAGAATGTGCCAAGAAAATCTTTAAAAAAAAAAATCAAATAAAATAAAAGCAACCCAAAGCTGACCACAGCAATCAACCGTGGAAATGATGGAAATATGCAGAATTGCATGTCACAGCTCTATGGTGGTGGAGCACCAGGCCACATCGAGCTTGAGGCCAACAGACAATAAGAAATTATGGCTGTTGATCCTCTACTCTTTTGTTATTTGCTCACCCGAGCTGCCTTGATGTGTCTTGGCCCTGGGAGCATCGAAGAACTTGAATGTCTTGAAGCCAGTGGACTTCAGTGGACTCCCCACATCTCCAAGGCCTCCTGCCAGCTATAATACACACATACCATTCCTGAGGCCTGGTGTTTAATACCACCCAGACTTGCTTTTTAACTCTCATAATAAAGAAACTGTTCAGGAGCTCCAATAGCAGAGACTTGAATTTTCTTTTCTGGGACAAATTCCATTTGCATCCTCCTCTCTGTGACACAGCAGCTCAGTTTTCCAGAGCATGTGGGACGTGGTGTGTATTGGCATTTGCAGTTTGCTGTCTAAGTACTATGGTGATATAAAGTGCAGGGTAACAGTGGTTAAGGCTTTGGTTTACTGATCAAAAGGTCAGAGGTTCAATCCCCAGTGCTGCCACTGTTGGGCCTTTAACCCTCTCTGTTATGAGGGGCCTGTGGTCTTACCCCATCTTCCTTACAAGCTGGAATATGCAAAGAAAATAATTTTGCTGTCTTGCAATGTATATGTGACAAATAAAGGCTTTCTTTCCATCAGTGAGACATATCACTAATCAGTCCCTCCAGGGTTTTGCGATCGCAGGAATGTAAAGTCAAGGAAACTCCGCAATATTTGCAGGAGCTTGCAATTTTTCAAAAACGACCACAAATTTTCCCCAGATTTGGGCCATGTCGCATCGTGTGACATCATCACAATACGACATGTGACGTCATCACAGTCAGTCAAAGCACTCTTCGATTCCTCGTCGAACATGAGTACAACTAAAAGCTCTCACTCACCAGCAAACATCACTGTGAAAGACCGTGCAAAACAATTTAATGCAACTGCAGTTTCAGCTATTGAGTAGCTTTCTGTTTAAAAAAAAAAAAAAAAACTCAGCAAATTGCATCACGAGTTTTGAAAAAAGCTGCATCAAAATCGAGCATTTTTAGCCGCAACAGTCACAGAAAGCCTCTGCAAAAGCCTGTATGGACTGATTAATCTGTTTCACCTTTTTCAAACAACACTGTGCAAAAAATTTACCATAAAAGAATAAAAAAAAAACATTTTTTGCATGCATAAAATCATGCTGATATGGGCCGGCAGCTTCAGGCAGTGTTCACATCAACCAGCAGAATGGGTAAAATGTGCTGCCAGAGATTTTGACTGGGGCATGACTGTTGGTGCCAGACGGACTGGTTTGAGTATTTCTATAACTACCAATATCCAAGGATTTTCACACACAACAGTCTCTCGAGTTTACTCAGGACAGTACGGTGAAGAAAAAACATCCAGTGAGCGGCAGTTCTGCAGACGGAAACGCCTTGTTGATTAGAGTATGCAGAATGGCCAGACTGGATCAAGCTGACTGAAAGGCTTCGGTAACTCATATAACCACTCTGTGAGCAGACGAGCATCCTAGAACGCACAACACATCCAACCTCGAGGAGGATGGGCTACAACTGCAGAAGACCACGTCGGATTCAACTTCTGATGTTTTCTTGGCACACTTTGGGCCGTTAGTCATCCCTCGAATGCCACAGCCTATTTGAGTATCGTTGCTGATCATGCGTATCCCTTCATGGCCAAGATGGACCCATCTCCCAGTGGCTACTTCCAGCATGACCATGCACTGTGTCACAAAGCAAATCACATGTAAATATAATGTAAATGAGATTTGCAGCATGAACGTGCACCTGGAAAAATCTACAAGAATCGCGTGGTACAATCATGTCCACATGGACCAGAATCTCAAACGAAAGTAGTAAATGATAGTTGGAGGGGTTGTTGGAGATTGCTAACTGATGTCGTTGTAACTGACAGGAAGGAGGAACGCCATTCTGAGAGCCTGACCAGTCGTGTTCTCTTGAAATCCCAGCCGTGGTTGGCTATGGCTAGGGGGTGGGTGATGGGACAAAAATAAATCACTACTCTCAAACATTTCAACCGTAACCGATATGCATTACAATAAACTGTAGTGCTGAAGAAATTAAAAGAAATTTGAAATGCTGATATTTTTGTAGACATTAAATATAATTTTCAAATATTAAAAAAAAAATGTTTTTAAATTTAAAGATTAACTACAAAAATTATTATTATTATTATTATTATTATTATTATTATTATTATTAAGTATTAATATTACCTTAGAAAAGAGTATTGTGACACAATTGATCACAATATTGATATTATAGCTCAGAATGACCTAGCTATGGCAGCAGGAACATGATTTTTGAATCGTATATCCCAGGTATATGGTCTTTATAGTATAAGATAAAACAAGTTCACAAATAGGGCTTGATTTACATGACGCAAATTGAGGCTTTTGTTTTGTGGCTCGTGAAACACATTTGTGATGTTCTTTTAAGGTTCTGTAGCTCTAATCTTTGTCCATAGGGTGTCTGACATGCTGTAGCATCAGGCCAGGATGCTTTCCTTCGCTTCTCCCTAACACTGCTTATCTCACTCGTACACTCAGATGACTGTCAGTTGAGACAGCACCTTTATCACCCGTTCAGTAGGGGTTTTTTTTTTTTTTTTTTTTCTTTTTTCCCCGCTTCCTTCTTCACTGGCAGAGACTCTTAAGCCTGGTTTTGTTTTTCAGTCTGCTCAAGATTTCACTTCTCCCATACACACTTTTGTTTTTGCCCTTACTATCCAGTCGGTCTATTTCTGTCTCTCTATGCGCATAGAGTACAGTTGACCAAATGCAGAGGCTACAGGTCGAGGTGTGTGTGTTTTGAGAAAGCTGCAGCAAACCTGTTTGATGGAAATCAAAGATGGGCAAAAAAGGAGAAACCGAGTGAAGCACTGGAAATCTGTGTGTGTCGGAACATAAGCTTAAACGAACAGACATTGCCATAGTAACCGATGTCCCTTGGAGCCCAGTCTAAATGTCCTGAGCTGTGGATTGAGTGTGTTCTTTGCACTTAAACCTGTGTAAGATGTGGACAGGTCAGGAAACGTTCTTTCTCTCTGCATCTTTGTCTGAATCTCCGTCTGAATCTCTTCCTCTCGCTCTGCCTTCATTTGTCTGTATATCTCTCTATCTTTGTGTTTTTTTTTTCTTTTTTCTCCTGTGTCTCCCTGTGTCTTTCCTTCTGTGTCTGTCTGTCTCTCTCTACCCCACTTCTCCACACCTCTGGCCTGGTTAGATTCAACTTGTCTCTCTCTTGTTAGGGCTCAGCAACATGCACGTATTGGATCCCAGGAAATTTGACTGCACTGTGATGTCACCAACTGTGCAGCGTGCTGATTGGTGGTGTGTGTGGGTGGGGGCTTAACCGATGCTGTGGGTGCAGACATAGGATGCAGGGTAGGATGGTTGGAAGACGGTCATGATGAGTCGTGAGAGGCAGTGGCATTGCCTCTAGGTCTTCTGCAGCTCCTCACGTTTGTGACACACGGGCCACTCACGAGGCTCTCACCCATCCGAGTCCATGCCAGGTTTTGCTCAGGGCCTCAAAGCCTCAGGTAGAAGTTGAGCTCATTTAAAAAGAAAAAAGGCAGCAAAGTGGTGCGGTCTCCAGGTCTCTGACATGCATAGAACTGGACTCTGAGACAAAATATATGATTTGTATGTTTTTGTGTCTAGGCATCTTTGTGTTTTTGGTTGTTGTATAGTAGAAGTCCAGTTGTACATGCTGCATATTTTATGCTTTCTTCTGGGGGAAGTCACATGTTGACCATCGGGTACTGCTGAACAGATGATGACCGTCATAGGAAGGTAGCATGGTAAGATGGTAAAAGTCATGTAAACACTACTGGATCGAATACTCAGTGTACTAATTTCATGCTCTTTTTAGTCAGGTCTCTGAGGTCTTGTAAGGATTTAAAAGATTAATATCGTGCAAGTTGTGTTGCAGCAAAAAACACAAGACCGTTCAAGCTGTTTCATGTTCCGGAATAAGCAAATAAACATGTAGTTTGTTCTTCCAGTGTGGCATGGTGGAAAACATTTATTTATTTATTTATTTATTTATTTATTTATTTTAAAAAAAGGAACTTTTGATGGAGGGTTTCGTCAATGGGAGTGTACATTATTCAGCTCTGGCAGAGGCACCGCTTTCCATCTCTCTTTTAAAAGACAAAAAAAACCCCTCTGAATTTCCAGTTTTCTGTCAACTTTTCTGTCATTGCATTAACGTGAATGCAGCACTTGTGGAGGTTGAGTGTGAGGCCCTGTTTACACTAGTGCATTTTCATTTTAAAATGAAAACGATCCTCGTCCACACTGGTGTTTCTGCTGTGAAACGATCTCCGTCCATACTACACGACCGAAAACGCATGTTTACTCTGAAATGCGAACCCGGAGTTTTCAGACTAAAACGGCGTCTTCGGTGTTTCTGAAGGGTTGAAAACGCCGGAGTAGTGTAGATGACTGGCGTAACCGTAGGAAAAGTTATGCATTTTACTATGAAAACGCACTAGTGTAAACAGGGCCTTAGTGTGTTAATCAGTGCTAATCCCCAGCCAAAGTAATTTTTTCAGACGCCGGATTAATTTGTCACCCTTAAAGGAGACCTATTATGCCCCTTTTTACATGATGTAGTATAAGTCTCAGATGTCCCCAGAATGTGTCTGTAAAGTTTCAGCTCAAAATACCGCACGGATCATTAATTATACCCTGCTGTAAATGCCCATTTTTGGGTGGAAACAGAAACACGCTGTTTTCGTGTGCATCCCTTTAAATGCAAATGAGCTGCTGCTCCCCGTCCCCTTTCCGAAGAGGGCTGCGCCTTTTACAGCTCGTGCTTCGGATACTATGGCAACGACAAATCAAGAGAACCAATATGACTGATGCAGTAAATACCGGTGTTCAGCCCTATATGTATGAATCCGAGTCGGACACTGACGAAGGAGAGACTCCGGCAGAAAATAATGACGATATAGCTAGCTCTGGTCTCCGTGAATACAATCAGAGACCATGGGAACTTTACCCGCATTAGCCGTGGAATCCGCTAACAAGCACATTCGGAAAGGTGATTTGCAAACATTCACAAAATATAAAGTGTGATACTTCTTCTGGATATGAAGCGGGATCACGAACAGCAGGTATTGATCCATGCTTGAGAATCAACTCTTTTAACAAATCCCAATTTATATTGAGCCTTGTTCACAAAGCAGTCTGGTGTAAATGATTTGCACAAACATAAAAATTTAGCTTTTTTTTGGGGGGGGGCACATTTCCTTCAAAAATGAAACTGCTTCTTCAGTGGCTTTGATGCCGGGAGTACATGAAGACTTCTTTTACGTTCATTCCTACAGCCAACAACAGAACACTTATAAAGCTTACCAAGCTGAGACATTCTTCTTATCACTATAGCTGCTCCAGTACGGAGAACATGGTAGACTGTGTGCAGCTCACTCAGGGGAGGATCTATGGTAATATGACAGAGTCCGTCACCAGTCGTGGGCGGGGCCTGTTCCAACGTGATGTCACAGTGGAGAGGCAAAACGACTCATTTTGAGACGCTTTATGGGGATTAATAAAAAAAAAAAAAAAAAAAAGAGGAGTAGGTGGATTTTTACCATTGTAGGGTGCTTGTGTACACACACTTCCGACACAGTCATGTTCAAACACCATGTGAATTTTGCATAATAGGTCTCCTTTAAAAGGACATGGTTACAGATCATTTTGGAATGCCTGAACACATCAAAACAATGAACTATTGACACTCAGAATCTATATTAGTTTGTCTTGGTGAGGACGTCAACACTCTCAGTCGTGTGTCTAACGTGTTTAACAGGCTGGAGTACAAAATATACTGATTGGGTAATAAAATACTCATGGAAAAAAGAAATAAATGACACACTTGAAGCGATCAGAAGTCATAGTTTTGCTCTCTACATACACTGTATTTGAGCTTTTTCTTTGGACTTTGTTGACTGGTTTGTGTCCCTTGGCCTTGGAGGTGCACAGAGCCATCTCTGATACTGAGAGACACGAGCCTACGCAGCAGCGTGCGGTGAGATTTGTGGCGCAGCCGCAAGGTTTTGCTCTTTCACCTAGTACTCTGTAACTGTGACCGTTATATCAATGTTATTTTTATTCTCATAATGCTTCTGTAATACAGAGAAAATGGCAGCAAATAATATCCTGAGTCACCATATATCTTTGGACCACGTACCAAACTACATACCACTGTCCTAAATAGATTGTCCATACACCGCTGGTCTCCTTACCATTTAGGTACAATACTGGGTTGGGATGCAGTCCTGAATATGAATGTGTATTTTATTAAAGATTCCAAAATCCATGGTTAATTTAGTTCGGGTCACCTGTCCCCAGTTAAGTCTCTAAAGACGCTTCCTTGTGAGGTAGACAAGCGACAGCACTATGCCAGGGTTTGACATCACGGGTGGACAAATCATAAATTCATTAGACACCAAAGTGAAACACTAATCAATCCCTCCAGGATTTTGTGATTTTGGAACTTGCACTTTTTCGAAATTACCTCAGATTTGTGCCAAGATGCATGAAGTGATGTCATCACAGCCCACATTCAGTCAAAGCCGTCTTCGATTCACGTGTGTCGTACAGCTAAAAGGCCTCAACTGCCAACAAACATCACCGCAAAAGACCGTGCAAAACTATTTTGTGCAATTGCAATTTCGCCAATTCAAGTAGTTTTCTGCCAAAAATAAGTACAAAAAAAAACCTCGGCAAGTTGCATTGCAGATTTTTGAACAAAAAAGCCACAGCGTAACCAAGTATTTTCGGCCGCAACAATCACCAAAAAAATTCCATGAAATCCTGTACGGACTGACTGATGTGCTTGCGCAGTCACGCATTTTAGGAACTTGGAAACCTAATTAAGTAGCCTAAAAGTAGTGGCTAATGTAATTTAACCCCAAAATCCTATGAGCTAGTTAGTTAGAGGATAAAAGTGCATCGCACGTACATGAAATATATAAGGTAACTGGAGTGGGTTATGTTTAAACATGTTAAATAAAACAATGCAGTAATGATTTCTTTCTTTGTCTGGCTGCTTGTTTGACTAGAGGGGGGAAAAACAACCCTGGTGCATCTATATTAGCAGCCTACTTTAACCTATTAGTCTGCAAGCAGCTACTAATAAAAAAAACGAACAGCTCAGACACAGGCAGGTTGTCCTGGTTGCACAGGATACTGATTTGTCTGCTCTTGCATCATGATGCAAAATTAGCTGTTTTCGGTCTGTATTATCGTGTCGGGAGTTGTCTCTTTCGATGCACAAAAAGGTCAATCAGCCAAGACCGTGTTTAGTCCAGGGCCTCCTCGTTTGTCTTTTTGTGTGTGTGTCTGTGTGTGTGTGTGTCTGTGTGTGTGTGTGTGTGTGTGTGTGTGTGTGTCTGTGTGTGTGTGTGTCTGTGTGTGTGTGTGTGTGTGTGTCTGTGTGTGTGTGTGTGTGTGTGTGTGTGTGTGTGTGTCTGTGTGTGTGTGTCTGTGTGTGTGTGTCTGTGTGTGTGTGTCTGTGTGTGTGTGTCTGTGTGTGTGTCTGTGTGTGTGTCTGTGTGTGTGTCTGTGTGTGTGTGTGTGTGTGTCTGTGTGTGTGTGTGTCTGTGTGTGTGTGTCTGTGTGTGTGTCTGTGTGTGTGTCTGTGTGTGTGTCTGTGTGTGTGTCTGTGTGTGTGTGTGTGTCTGTGTGTGTGTCTGTGTGTGTGTCTGTGTGTGTGTCTGTGTGTGTCTGTGTGTGTCTGTGTGTGTCTGTGTGTGTCTGTGTGTGTCTGTGTGTCTGTGTGTGTGTGTCTGTGTACCATGTGTATGGGGTGTAGTGTGCCAGAGGCCCTGACATTAGCAAGTTTACGCCCAGAAATCACTCCGGAAGCCTGAGGCCTCCAGGGGCGTCCCACTGAGCCTTAAGCCTGCACACCGACCCACTGGGCCTGGAGTAAAGCCAAAGGCAATAAGAATAAGGATTGAAGGAGAAACGGATGGAGGAATGAGGGGTAGGAAATCAAATGGCCTAAGCACGGACCCTATTTGTGCAGATATTACGGAGTAGATGTGTTCAGTTCATTTGTTAATGTTTTGTTCCATAGTTCTATTTGCCCAAGTTGTACGTACTGGTACAACCGCTGTAGAAAGTTCTTTGGTATAACACGTTTATATAAATAAAGGAAGACCGGTGAGTGCTTCATTGTTGCAAAGCAGTGCTTGACTGCAGACATGTTGCGCAACCAGAAAGTTTATTTTTTGCAGCAGTACGTGATTCTAGTGCCTGGTAGTTCTTCTGCCTTTAGTTCGCCGATGTAACAAATGGCCTGTAGCTCTCAGGAGGAGAGGACACCTGGTGCTGATGAGTAGACTCTATACCAGCACTGACGACTGCTCTCTCTTTTTTTTTTTTCTTCTCCGCAGATTATGTTTACTTTGAAAACTCCTCCAGTAACCCACTGCTCATCAGGAGAATAGAGGAGCTCAACAAGGTGAGTGAAATTGTGTGTGTGGGGTGGGGGGAATAATCCATCACTGTGCCCTTGAGTGCATGTTGCCAGTCCTTCTGCAAGACATTTCCTGAATGTTTCATGCACTGTGCTGTCTGTCTGTGGTTGGCAGTCAAGACAGACTGACTGACAATGTTCACACCGATCCACAACTTTTCATTCTCGCACATGTTGTACTCCCTCTTTTCTTTCCATATCTCCTGCTTCTTTGCTCAGTTTGGCTGCATTCCTTTCAGCAGTGAGCAGGGAACAGCCAAGGTCTAAATCTGTCATTCTGTCTCGATCCTCACCTGTACGTTTGGCTTTTATCTAAACTATGGTGTCCAAGTTATGCAGCTTCTCATGCTAATTTGCAGACGGCGAATGGGAACGTGGAGGCCAAAGTGGTGTGTTTCTACAGACGCAGAGACATCTCCGCCACGCTCGTCGCCCTAGCAGACAAACATGCACGTAAGTAATGAACAAGGGACTTCCTGGCAATGTCCCCGTTAGAGCTTCTGCATCCAAGTCTTTTGCAGTGTTGACAGAAAAGAGAGCAAACACATTTGAATAACTTTAGCGTGGTCCGTGTAAGGAATCAAACACAATGGGGCATGCTGTTATTGGAAAATAATCCACAATGGAAAGTAGCTTATTTTCCTTTAGCAGCATGTCATGCTGTGTTTTTAAAAATTTTTTATTATTATTATTTTTTAATTTATTATTCCTCATGTACTGCAGTGATTTACAGTTTGTAATCACATTATAGTAACATTTAATGTTGTGGAACGTCCGCAAGACAAGTTATTTCCTGTTATCAGTTATAATATAGAAGCTGTAAATAGTCTTTCTCTTGAAGTTTCCCTCATGAAGTAAATAAGACGCATAAATAAACACAGGTTTTCACGTTAGCAAGAAAGACAGTCACAGAAGTGCTGTCACGAGAGACTTCTTCCATGCACGTTGCTCATGATCAGATTAAGCGGAGCATTCATCATGCAAGACCATGTGAAAGAGTTTTTACGACTGAAACGATAACGTATTAGAATTAGCAGACCAGATTGAAATAAAATAGCCATATTGAATTCTATCTGGAACTATCGCCTATGTTGCTGTTTTAGAAAATTAATCCACACCTTCCGACCAATCAGAATAAAGTGTTCACCAGTGTTGTTGTATAACACAGTCCTATTCGGACAGGACTAGTTTTCCAGGGGGACGTTGGAGAAATCTGTGTTTCACAGACGTACTTTGCGATCTGCCGAGTCTTGTTTTTCTCACACAGCCTCTGTAAAAATTCCAGAGCAAATTACCTACCGTTTTTCGTCTAACTCGGTGATCCTCTGAGAAATGTACTCCTGTCCAAATGCGAATGTATGTGATTGCGATAATATTTTTTCACAACGCTTTTCCTTGTGTGTTTTGGCCAACGTGAACTACCGTAGAAGCTCTTCCTAATGCACTCGTTTTCTGCTTTCTGTTCAGTTCAGTATGCATGTAGATGTTTTTGCTACACAGCAAAGAAAAAAAATCAACAAGAAGAGCCAAATCACGTAAACTGTTTATATGGGATCTTCTGTAAAGCCCAGATGAACAAAACACACACTCCTACCTCTGTAATAAACACGGAGATGTTAGTCCCGCCCGAATCAGTACATGGAATCCCAGACGTCGGGTGATAAGAACTGTAACTCAAACTTCATTTAGAAAACTAGTCCCGTCCGAATATGACTCGAGCCTTATGGAGTGGCGCAGGGATGAAGTTATTTTATATGCCAAATCTCAGAAACGAGTTAACATATTAGCCCTTCTGGTTCCATCGTCCCGAAGTCAATGGGTTTTTTTTAAATGGGATTTTGGTTAAAAGCCTGAAATAAGGTCTGTGGTGAACACAAGCTCAAAATATTTTCACATTTTATTCTACGACATAAAATATGGCAGTAAAACCTCACTCATGATATTTTTTAATGCTTTTATGTGTACTGAAAAAGGCGATTGCTAACAAGTTGCTATATGGGACCACAGAGGTTGTTGGGGACATTGGAAGACATTGACTGTTGAAAAAACTTTGCAGATAAACTGGTTCAAGACCCCCCCCCCCCCCCCCCCCCATAAATAAATAAATAACTAAATAAAAGAAATGTGGACATTTTTGAAGAATGTTTTGTAGTTTGTTTATAGCATACGGTTGGCTTTTTATTTCTGGCGATTGTATTTAGGCTTCAGATGTCATAAAAGTTGTTCATTTGTGAAAATTATCTCGACGGACAAAACGTGTTTCGTGTTGTAAACTTTTGTCGATCACAGAGCTTATTTGCGATAATCCAAAAGCTATGGGAAAATCCTATTGGGTTTTTGTTGAGGGAACCAGTGTGATGCTATCCTCCATGTTCCTGTACAAAATAATGTCATAACTGCTCTTCTCGGTTATACTTCTTTTTAAGTAAGTTGCCTTTCAGTAAGGATCTTTTATCTATAGTCTTTGTGTGTATAGGTTGTGTGAATGTGAATAGAGAAGCCCGTTCTCTGTGACTCGGACACTGGGCAGATTGATTTGCGGATGATTTCTTCGAGAAGCCATGCTTCACTGCCAAGGCTCTTCATTGCATCACTTCTAAATTGCTGACCATGCAGTTCAGATTAGCACTTTTGCAATTTTTAGAATGTAGTCTGAGGTGTGTGGGGTGTTTTTTTTTTTTTTTTTTTTTTAAATGACAAAATACCCAACATTGTTTTCAGCACAGAACTGTTGAGTACAGCATATTTAATTTTTTGGTCAAAGAGCTTTATTTTGACTTAATTCTTCTTTTAAACTGTTTGCATGTAGCTTTGTTTCTGTTGTAATGACTTGTGCTGGTGTGAAAGTAGTGTATCAATGTTTGAATGTAGAATATATGTATATGTGGAACAGAGAGATTGAATGTGCATGTAGGAAAGTAGTCCACACTGCACATAAGTTTAACCATGAGGCAGTGCGATGGATTGTTCACATAGAACTTGGTGTGTGTGTGTGTACGTGTTCGTGGATTGTGGGCCTCTCTGCAGTGCCAACAGTCTCTCTGTGGACTTTCAGACATTTGCGATATGTCAGAAATGCATGGCAGGAATGACTGTGGACCACATGGGTGTGGGCTACATCCTGACTCCACTTCAGAAAGGAGAAGAGAAAAGGGGAGAAACTAACTGAAATGGGAAGCGAGGTGAGTCACAGAGTAGGAACAGGAGAACAGGCTTGGAGAAAAGAATAGTGAAGATAAGCGGATGAGGGCGTGAGAAGCAGAGTGATGGAGTTCCTCCTCCGTGAATGGACACTAAGAGAGTTTGAATGCATCTATATGTGAGAGTTGGAACTATCGGCTCTCTTTACACCAGTCTGAGTCAGTGTACGTGCACACACACACTCACTGATGACTCACAGATTAAATATTTTGTTCTCTGTGATGCTGGCTCCTCCTTGCCAGAGCCTGAAGCTAGGGAGCTGTAGAAGCTGTGCCGTGGCCGTGTTTGCACACATGAGTGTGTGGAGAGAGAGAGAGAGAGAGAGAAGGACTTGACCCTGAACTGAACTGACCACTCCCTGTAATCACCTCGCCCACTGTGTCTGAACTCTGCTCGTGCGTCCTGTTCGGCCTCGAGATTAACCTGGGTTCAGGAAGGAATAGGTTTGAATCACAACAGCATGCAAACGTGTCCCTGCGTCTCTTTGTGTTTGTGAGAGACCCACTTCTTGAACAGGTAAGTACAGTACATCTCAGGGGTGTTCAGCTCCACTCCTGGACGACCACAGAACTACAGGATTTCTCTTTCATGTGACCCTGACTCATCACAGCCACATTGAAGAACTAGTGCCAGCCAGGGCCGACTAAGGATTCGCTCCCTTTGCATCACGTTTACATGACCGCAGAGACTGCAGCTGTTTGCTGACATGTCCATAGAATCTGCACCTGCATGAAATGAAATCTCTTGCCCAAGGTTTTTATGGCTAACTGAAAAAGTCCAGGATTGCAGAAAAAAACCCCCCACTACACTATTTGGCCAAACTGTTTGTTTGTGGACACCAGACACCCAGATGTGGGTGTTCCCCAGACTATTGCTACAAAGTTTCTAGCTCACAATTGTATAGGATGTCTTTGTATGCTGCAGCATTAGTTTCCTTTCATTATAACGAAGTGGCCCAAACCTGTTCTGTCGAGGTCCATGAAAACATGGTTTGCCATGGTTGGAGTGGAAGAACTTGAGTGACCAGCACAGAACCCTGCCCTCAACCCCACTGAACACATTTGGGATAAATTAGAATGCTGACCGCACCCCAGGCCTCCTCACCCAACATCATTGCCTCACCTCACTAAAACTCTTGTGCTTGAATGGGCAAATCCCCACAGCCATGCTCCAAAATATAGTGAAAAGCCTTTCCGGAACAGAGGAGGTTAGTATGACCGTAAAGAAGGGACTAAATCCGGAATGGAATGTTCAAAAAGCATGTATGAGTGATGGTCAGGTGGCGACAAGCTTTTGGCCATATAGTGTATGTCCAAATTACATGCCACACATGGTATAGGTACATGACTATTCATTTTACCGGTCATCTAACAATTCACAAAAGGCGTTCCATAGTTTCCGAGCATAGCTTTGGCTGTTTTATTAATGCAGATAAACAACAGCAAAGAACACCTCAAACTCCACTTGCATCCATACACAGGCTACAAATAAAATTTCCATGTTCAGTAAGATAAGAAATAAATCAAAGCAATAAATGTGCAACATAATAATAAATAATCTGTATCACATTAAACTATTTGTGACCATACCAGTCTTTTAAATGCATTTGTGTGGACGGCCTGGCGATAGACGTCCATGGCTCAGCTGGAACTGAGAGCATGCAACGTGGAAGATCAACAGAGTCCAGCATATATCTCAATAACCAGCCTTCCTTGGATGGAGGATGCTTTGTCTAGAGAAGCATTTGTTTTCCAATAAATTATGTGGGACTGGATAGTAACATGCAGTGTGCATCACTGAATGTGCTCTTTTCAACAGCACTGGTTATGACAAAATGGACCACAGCAAGTGCCACAGTGCAAGGACTTTTATATATTTTATTTCACTTTACAGGACAACAAAAATAACTGTGGATTCTTTCGGGAGCCGAAAAAGTCTCTGCTCCCAAGTGGCCCAAAAAAGGTGTTCATCCTATGGTTGGGAGGTTGTAAGTTCAAATCCCAACAATGTCCCAGTTCTCCATACCCGGGAGCCAAAGGAGCTAAACTGGCCGTGCGCTCTGGGTGGGAGAGGTGGCATACTCTTTCTCTCCTGTTAATCACGGTGGCACTAGCCAATTGAGGGCATCTGTAAGCTCTCATATGCAGAAGAGGGCAGATGGTGCTTTCCTCAGAGTGTGTTATGATACCTGAGATGCAGCAGTTTGGCAAGATGCACTTGGCTATCTTATCCACTTTCACCCTCCTGGCTAGTTGCTGTTCTGTGATCGGGGAGAGCTGGCTGGTGGGAGGGTGACCAAATTGGGAAAGAAATTGGGGAACAAAAATGCACACCTCTACACTTCAAAGTGTTAACGATCCTTACAAAATAATTACTTTTCCCAGCAAAGTATTGTACAGTTGACTATAGAATTGCATTTATCTAGTCTGAAATATTTTCAATTCTAACGAAGTTCATTTAGCCTGCTTTCTTTAATGCATTTGCTAACTCTCTGACTTGCAGTTTTTCCATCACCCTGACTAGTTGGTGGTTGTTCAGTGGTGACCAATGAATGTATTAGTCAGCTAGTCTACGCATCCCTTAGTGTATCAGTAATTCTAGTTGCATGCTGCAGTATTCTGACATATATATACACACACACACACACAATCATAGCAGTATGTGGTTTGGACAACAGCCAAACTGACTGAATTGGAATTTAAACACTGGACTTCTCAGCCTTTGCATTACAATAGTATCGTTGGCTACGTTAGATAGGCAAAAGGTGGGGGGGGGGAAAGTTGCATATAAACATAATTGAGAAATTATCAGCGGACGTTGAAAAAAATGCATCATCTTCAGAGGTTGTTTACTCTGTAGCTGCTGTCCTCTGATGGCAATTCAGCATGCTCGATTGATGCTGATGTCTAGCACCAACAGTGAAGCAACTATGTGTGTATACGCAGATCTCTAGTGGCAGCCTATTAGGGACCTAACACACATGATGAGATTTGACTCCCCAGCTAATTACCAAGCCCTTAGTGAGTTAATTTGGGTGTGTGATGTCTCATTTCTGCTTTGTCAGAAGTGCTTCTTAGAGCCACCTAAAACGAACTCGGGACAGCCCTGTACGTACACGGTCTGCCAGAAAAGAAGGAGGTTCTTCGCTGTCCATCAAACAAGGAGGCAGGAGAAGGTGACAGTGCATATTTTGTTGCTTGTTTAGATAAAATGGTGGCACACACCGCCTGAGAGTTTCTCTGTGGTCTTGTCTGAGTAAGATTATAGAGAAATCGTCTAAATGGGGAAACCATGGGATGTGGTATAATTAAAGACTTTTAATGAGGGAGTGTAAAGCAGACGCATGAACTAACTTGCCCCATATTGCATTTACATCTCCAGCATTTGGCAGATGTGCTTATCCCGAGGGACGTATAGAAGTGTCTTGTAGTCTCCATTAAAACATATAGGGATATATAACATAACGTTATTCGAACATTAATATTTTAGTATGAAAACAACTCGAACTAGAAAAGTGACTGCAGCCACATTGCAGGAAAATATAGTTCAACTATTAAAGTGTGAACACTAGAATATTTTAATTGTTTAATAGATTTTAATCCTTCAAAAAATACAAAAAAAAAAAGGTCAAAAAATGAAGAAATAATGTAGTGTTCATCTCCTGTTACTTGGTCAATAAAGTAGTTTACTTTATGCGCTGCTCAAGTTAAAACAAACAAGAGAGAAGACGTGTGTTAAATCACATACTGTATGTTTTATAGCTTTCTATTTTAGACCTGGTTTCCCAAACTGGTTGCAGCCAGGGACCCCTTTAACTGCAAAATAAATTCCACGCAACATGCAAAATCTGCACGCACAGGGCACAATTGGGAATCGAACCGCAACCCTGAAGGTGTGAGGCAAACCTGCCAACCAGTACAAATGTATTTCATGAATAATCCGGCTACTGAAATATAAAGCTTGTTATTCAAATGTGCACAATGGTATTCTGGCAATAATGTGCGCCAGAGAGCTTTTTATTCCTGATCCTTCCACCGACAGAGCACATTAGGTCCAAGTTGACATCGTTTATTTGACGTTATGTATAGCTACTTATATTGAGTTTCTGAGATTTTAATTAAAACCCAATCAATTCAAGTGACCAGTCATATGAGCTAATGACTATAGGAACTCAATAATCGATACGACAGCTGTGTTAATGTTGTTGTGATGATTATTATCACGGGCCCAATGGCTCTGAATCATCAACCCCATATTGATGTCCACTGCTCAAAACTATGCGGGGCCCCAAAAGTCTCCATACAAAGGGGACTGTGTTTGCCAGTACCACGTAGGTTGTGCCTTTGTCAGTGGATCGACGTGGATGTCCACTTACTGTCGTCTTGAATTTGTTAATTGTCGTGTTCCAGCCATGTTTCCTGCTAAAGTCCAACCTTGTAACAGCTTCCCGATCCCACCATGAGAATGATTTCAATACGTTCTTCCTATGTCAGAGGCATTCTTAAAGGCTATCTGAAAAAATGTAACCCTCTTTGTAAGGAGATTTATGGGACACTGTATGTTTGACTGTACTGTTTGCATTGCACAGATTTTTAACACACTTTTCAAAGTATTAATGTTTGACAAACGATAAACCTCATGCACCAATTCACCTGAAAGTATGTGCAAAGCTTTCAGGTGTTCTGAATTAGTAGTAGTATGCTATTTAAGATGTGAGTTAGTTAGTATGCGGAGTTGAGGTTCCCGCCAGTTTCCTGTTCTTCACGCCCACTTTGCTGCTGACCAATCACAGAGCATTGCATTTCTCTCCTAAGTGCCTTACTCACACACTTGTTGGAAGGTCCTGAACTACAGTACTTGAGTACGTGTGTGTGTGTGTGTGTGTGTGTGTGGCGGGCTGGAGGGAGTCCTATATAGATAATCTGGTTCATAGTGCACTAGTGTATGGCTGTTCAGCAAGTTCAGTGGAAGGTCGAGTCTGTGCCTCTACACAGTGTCTCTCATGAGCCTCCATTCCACCTTCCTGAGTAGGGATGTGGGCGCTTCTTCCTCTCCCCTCCTCTTCCTCCTGTTGCTGCTTGGTAAAGCAACTCATTCATCAATAATTGATAATTGCTTGGGACAGGTGAGATGGAGAGGCAATTTGTGGAGAGTATAGGCTGGGTGCAGTGCCAGTAGATTGGTTGCAGTGTTCTGTTCATTCTCTCTCTCTCTCTCTCTCTCTCTCTCTCTCTCTCTCTTTCTCTGTCTGTCTCTGGCTTTCTCTCACATTATCTCTCTTGCATTCTCACTCTCTTGCTCTCTCTCGCTGTCTCTTTTCTGTCTCACACTGTCTCTCTCGCAATCTCTCTTGCTCTCCTGCTCACTCTTTCTCTCTGTGTTTCAATATTTCTGTCTGTCTCTCTCTCTTGCTGTCCCATGCTTTCTTGCTATACAGTATGCTTCTTGTGCTTTCTGTCCTTGCTTTCTGTCTCTCACATGTTCTTTCTTGCGCTCTCGCTGTCTCTCTCTCTATCTCTCATGCTCTCTCTATTTCTCTGTTTCTTTCTTGATGTCCCTCTCTCTATCTCTTGCTATATGCCTCTTGCGCTCTCTTGCTCCCTCTCTCATGCTCTCGCTCTCTCTGTCTCTCTTGCTGTATGCCTCTTGCTTTCTCTTGCTCGCACTCTAAGGACTGAGGCTGTAGTGAGTTACTTTCATCATGCTGGCTCTCTCGAGGATGCAGAGGGTTGTTCGTAGCCATGTGGCTCTCGTGGTACCCCCCCCCCCCCCCAACATCACTCTATTTATGTGTTGAGTATATGCATTTGTGTGTGTTGTGCAAATGAAGATGAAACTGGAGGTATTAGATACAGACAGCATGGTGAGTGTGTGCTCAGACTACTTGAGTGGCTGAGGAGGAGGGAATACGTATTGATTTCAGGCGTCCCCCCCCCCCCCCCTTTTTTTTTTTTTTTTTTAAAACGTCCCTTGAAAATCCCTTGATTGCTTTTGTTCTTCACTCCTCTCTCATTCATTCATTCTGTCTGTCTTTTCTGTCTTTCTCTTGCTCTCTGTCTGTCTGTCTCTCTAATGAAACTCCAGATGAATTGGAGCACACTCACTGGCTTCTCTCTCTCCTCCTCCTCCTCCTCCTCATCATCCTTACTCTGCCTCCCATCATTCTCCACTCAGCACACTCAGTCCATACACCATATATATATAGATATATATAAATATGATTTTTTTTGAGTGAGAATTTCCTCTCTGTGCCTCTAAAAATGGATTACTTGGGAACAGAGATGAAGTATTCTGATGTGAATTATGTGAGAGGGGGTGGGACTTTATTGATACCGCCTGAATTTAATTTCTTTTTTTTTTTCGTCCTACCATTTAAAAAAAAAAAATTTTTTTCAGCTTATTTTTACGTCGAACCGATTTGATTTGAGGTACTTTCTGTTTGCAACCATAGATACAGGAAACTAGATGCTGTATTGGGCTGAACCAGACATGTCCGACAGACTGACAGTTTTGTTCACCAAAACCTTAGTAGACATTGTCAGCCCTTTGTAACAGCCAGCGATAAGGCTGTTCCTTTAAGTTGTCTGCCATGGGAAAGTCTCCAGGACTGAGCGCTGTGTGATGTGTTGGTAACGTGATGAGCTGCATTTATTAAGAGAAAAAGAGAGGCTGGTGAGAGAACATGTGTGTTTAGTTGCTTTCACGTACACCAATCAGCCAGAACATAAAAATCACTGACAGATGAATTGAAAAAAACATTGATTATCTTGTTACAGTGGCACCTGCCAACAGGTAGGATATATTAGGCAGCAAGTAAACAGTCAGATCTTGAAGTTGACGTGTTGGAAGCAGGAAAAATGGGCAAGTGTAAGGATCAGAGTAACAAGGGCCAAATTGTGATTGCTAGACAACTTGGTCAGAGTATGTTTAAAACGGTCTTGTGGGGTGTTCCCGGTATGCAGGGGTTACCAAAATTGGTCCAAGGAAGGACAAGGGGTGAAGAAGCCACAGGGTTTTGGTGCCAGATACTACAGAGATCATGTGGAGTCCATGCCTCGATGGGTCAGAGCTGTTTTTGGGGGCACAAGGGGGACATACACAATATCAGGCAGGTGGTTTTAATGTTCTGGTTGATCGGTGTTGGGGATAACTGTAACTAATGTTGGACGTGATCTTATACATTACTTTAAACTAATATAAAATACATGTTGGTCTATACTATACAATTGTAATCTATGGCAAATTACTATGGAATAAGAGAACTGAAGCTCACTTGGACATGCTGTTATAGGGAAACGGTCGATATTGGGATGCTAACGGCCCTGAGCATGTAGTTGGGCCACATCGCGCAACCCCATTTATTATTTTCCTGTAACAGCATGCTGCATCATGTTTGATTCCTTACTTAACACTGTTGCACTACTCTTTAGCATATGCACACTAACTATATAACTATTTGGGATTCATTACCCTTTATTACTTGTCAGCGTTTATCATGATGTAACCAGGTCAGTTTCAGGCATCCTTCATGTTTGCTTTAGCTACCATGATGCTGCTTGATGAATTTCTGAAGAATGGGTTGTTTGCTCATGGCTGTGTTGGTTTATAAACATTTCAAATGGATAGGTATAACGTGGATATGGAATGTGTAACATCTGAAACAAAGTAAGTTTTTCATCAAACTCAGGTGAGCATAGGATGTTATAGGTGATCTTATCAGAGTAGATAGGCATTTCCCCACTGACTTTCACTGGATAATGTGTGATTCCTGCCCCACCTAATGTGGCCGGGAGGTACCAAAATATTTAGCAACAGCATTCAGCTAGGTTTCCTATGTCCGAGTGCAGCACTCTGATATCCAGGCCTGCATACGGTTAAAAAAAGGAGGATTCAACTACATATTTAAATTCGAAAACGTTCAGCCTGCTATATTTCACAAACCTGTAGTCACAGTTCAGCCAATAATGCACATCTACCTGCTGGTGGCTTAATGAAGACATATTTTGACCTTTGAAACACAGGAGAGCTGGAGGAGGAGATGGAGAATTCTGAGATGGTGGACCTGCCAGAGAAACAAAAACACCAGCTGAGACACCGAGAGCTCTTCCTGTCCAGGCAGTTGGAGTCTCTGCCTGCTACACACATCAGGTAAAAGCACCTCTGTTTGTGTGTTTTGGACGATTATCCATAAATATAAGGTGAAATAATTTGACCACTGTCACGTCTGTGGGCTTGAACTATAAGTGAGTGAAATACTCCAAGGACGACTGTTTGGCCAACATCATGCGTCTGAGACACATCATTATTTTGTGACCTGTCAAAAGCTGTACTGGGAATCCTCGAGTGTAAACGGTGTTTGAGAGGTGGAGGTGAGATTACTAGCAGTGATGGAATCGGATCTCGGTAGAGAACTCGGGCTGTCAGTATGATCCTGGAATTAGACTATTAAAATGGTGAAATTCATAAAGATTTTCACAGGGATTCCAGGACCTTATACTTCATGATTACACTCACAGTGTACATCTCTACTGCTTAGGGAAGTGTGTACTATATAGGGATGTAAGTCTCCAGGCCTTATGGTGCGGATTTACGAGTTGAACGCCACCACAAAGTCGTAATTATGAGTGGGGAACCTCGGTGGATGCAACGTCTGTAGTTGACAGTAAATTTGTTGAAATTGAATGTTTACTCGTCTCAGACACTGATTTCTGGGGGGGAGAGAGAGAGAGAGAGAGATAGATAATTAAAGTAAAATATAAACCACACTACTTCTAACTACTGATTTTTAGCAGTGACCTGTCTTTTGTCAGGTGTTTTTTATTTACAATGAAACAAGCTAATTGCCTGCACAAAATATGATAGTATTGTACAAATACAATATAATGTGATGTTTACAGTGGCATCATAAATTGATTAAAAACATAAAAAAAGCAAAATACACTGGATGCGCATTGTTTGTTCTTCATTTTCTAGAAGTAGAGTTTAATAAAAAAAAAACATCCTTGCTGTATTTAAAATTTTTTTGTAGTTAATTAAGAGAAGGTACACCGCCATCTTGCTCCGACCAAAGTAACTTGAACGCACCTGAAGTCGTGATTACGACTTCTCAACCCGTAAGTACGAACTTCCCAGGAGAACGCTCAGTTAGGTTTGCTGCTAGCCATCCCTTAGCAGCACCAGCCCTATTTTGAGTACTGCAGTAGAGATACTGAAGTATAACTTGCTATGCATAATGAGAGAAAGTAATTAACACATGCACAGCATCTGGATGGCTGTTTAAAAGTGTGGCTAACACTAAAATGTAGCCTACATGGGAAGCGCACGAATGGACATTTAATGTGTTACATTTTATAAAGAAATAATACAAACGATAGCATCATATGTTTGTGATATTTGGTTTTGTAATATTACTTTATGTAATACTATTCCCAGAAGAATGAATATGAATATTGTGTGTGTTTTGCTGCTCTGCTCTGTGGTGTTTATGGACGTTACAGAATAAACAAAAGCGTTATTCTCATCTAGTCTCATCCCATTTGATTTGAACATCACCGGGTTCTTGTTCCACCCCAACTTGGACGACCATGACAAGTTGGCTTAGCGCCTCCACCCCATGTGCCTGCAAGTTTGCATGTTCACCCAGTGCTTCAGGGGTTTTCTCCCGCAGTCCAAAGACATGCATTGTAGGCTGATTGGCATCTCGAAATTGTCCGCAGTGTGTGTGCAGTTGTGCCCTGTGATGGGTTGGTACACCGCACAGGGTTGTCCCCCGCCTTGTGCCTTGAGTTCCCTGGGGTGGACTCCAGGCTTCCCCCATGACCCTGTGTAGGATATGCGGTATGGAACATGGATGCATGGATTTGGTTCGTTGATACTTCTACATCTCGTAGGTTTTCTAACACACGATAACAAAAATAAAACAACAAACTTGTCACCTTTGCTACATGAGACTGTTTATACCAGCTGAGTGTAGTTTTAGTGTTGATTTAATTACAACTCCTTCGTTTTTATTATCAACTATTATTCTCCTGGCTGTTACATAGTCTACATTTCATATCCTTTAACCAAGGACAGTGACTGCAGTGTGTTGACAGCATTTTGATCACTGTAATGCTTCCTAACGAATGCTGGACTTCCTGAATTGACGGGCAACATGACTGTTTACATATCCACACAGAGACTAGAGTTTGTCCTCAGAGCAGATAATGTATTAACTGCTTGAATATGAGGAGAATTTCTCCAAACACTGCGCAAGGTTTTCTTACTGAACCAAACCAGAGTACATCTTTTTAGTGTTTGAGCGCCATGCTTCACCTAATTTGGAGTACGTAGAGAGGCAGCTCACTTACTGTATCGGGTATCAGTACTTACTCAGAACTCTGATATTGCTTACAGAATGGACTTATAGAAGAATGCTGTAATGATCTTATCTTAACGTATATCGTATCAAATAGGATCTGTCTATCCCTAATTTGCAGTAATTAGGAGCTTTGATACGTTCTTAGTCGCATGCCAAACCTGTTTAGAGTATATCCTCAAGGTCTTGTCCGTTTTGCTGTAATTTGACTGTTAAATCAGAATTTGTATTCCTCCTTCACCTGTGACTTTACTATGGGGCTGTGTGGTTCAAACCATAGTAACGTGTGTTAAAAAAAAACAAACAAAAAAAAAAACATTTTAACATTTGTTGTATAACTGTGTTCAGAGGAAAGTGCTGTGTGACTCTTCTCAATGAGACGGAGACCCTCATGTCCTACCTAGACCGGGAGGTGAGTACAGTACAGCATTTATTTATTCAACTGTGTAGCACGGCTAGATCACACTACTGGGTCTCTGATGCACTCCGAGTGTGTTTTACCTTTACTAGATAGAGATGCTCATGAGCTTATTTTGTGTGTGTGTATCTGAGATCTAGTTATGAGCTCGGTTCATCATGAATAATTCAGTGTGTTGACCCAGAATGTTCTCTTCGCATTTAGTAATGAGGAGACTGGAGACTCCACTCACTCAGGCCAAACGCACAAACACCACACGTCCCTCTATCAGTACACGAGGCATTCTTTGTTTGCGCCTGGGTCTCTGACTCGAACTTGTTGTGTTTTGGCTGCAGGACGCATTTTTCTACTCTCTGGTGTACGACCCTCAGCAGAAAACACTCCTGGCCGATAAAGGAGAGATCAGAGTGGGGAATAAGTACCAGGCAGAAATCACCGACCTCCTCAACGAGGGTACGTTTACTTTTAGTGGAAACTTCTGATTTTGATACCCACTCTAGAGTCTGAACGTGCACCTGTGTCATGCACTTCCTCTTTGTGATTCATATCTCTTCCTTTCTGTTTTTGTAACACACTCTGATGACAGGGTGACTGCAGTTCTCTAAACACTCTGTTTCTCTGAAATTATTTTTCATAAAATAAGAACATTAAGTGTTGTATTGCAGTAAACTTGATTTTTATATGGTCTTAGAATTTAAGCTTAAGGCTAATCAGATGTCTTTTTTTTTTCTTTTCTTTTTTTATCTTGTAGAGAAAAGCAGATACTTTTGCTGGATAAAACAAAAGACATGATGCAGGTCTATTCTGATGGGTGCAAGATGACTATGAATTGTGATTGGTTGGCACATATTTAAATCTGGGCGCACGGTGGCTTAGTGGTTAGCACGTTCGCCTCACGCTGCCAGGGTCAGGGGTTCCCGCGGGATTCCCACGGCTCTGTGTGTGCGGAGTTTGCATGTTCTCCCCGTGCTGTGGGGGTTTCCTCCAAGTACTCCGGTTTCTGCCCCCAGTCCAAAGACATGCATGGTAGGCTGATTGGCATGTCCAAAATGTCCGTAGTGTATGAATGGGTGTGTGTGTGCGTGATTGTGTGCCCTGCGATGGATTGGCACCCTGTCCAGGGTGTACCCCACCTTGTGCCCGATGCTCCAGGTTTCCTCGTGACCCTGAAAAGGATGAGCGGTATAGAAGATGGATGGATGGATGGATATTTAAATCTAATAATTCCTACACCTACTATTTAAATTTTTTATATTTTTTTTATATATATACATATCACTTTTCTAGTGTGCACCACAGATTTAGTGTTTTGCTTTTATTCATTCATCTTCGCTTTATCCTGGTCACGGTTGCAGTGTATCCGAGAGTATATAGACACAGCAGTACAACAGGGCACCGTGCGCGCGTGCGCACACGCACTCATTTACGCATAGGGGCAATTTTGTGTTGCCAGTACTCCTACTGGTGTGTTCTTGGGAGATAGGAGTAAACCAGAGATTAGAAGGAAAAACCCATGCGCACACGGGTAGAACATGCAGATCTCCACACAATAAAACAAGCCCAGTAGTGAAACAGGGACCCCAGAACAAGACTACTATGGAATATGTCATTTTTGCAGTTTGTTTTTGCTGTAATGTGCATAAACATGTCCTGTCTGGTTTTAAACCCGGATCTTTCTGCATCTACTGCCAGTGTGTTCAAGGCGTCTCACTGAGAACTCTTGATAGACACGGATGAATAACATGAAGCGCTTGCAGAAGGGAAGACCATGCAGAGCTGTAGCAGAGCGGGAGTTTAATCTTGATATCCAGCTGTTCTGTAGATGACTGCTGTGTTTGTGCTTCTCGGTTCATTAGGAGAGGAGGATGGCAGGGAGCTGGCCAAACTAGAGGAGAAAGTGTGGGATCCCAACAGTCCTCTTACAGAGAAACAGATCGACCAGTTTCTTGTAGTGGCTCGGTAAGTACCTTCAAGTTGTTATTGCATTTGACCCTATCGACATTTGTCTGGACTGAGCAACATGGTGACGGTTAAGGGGCTTCAGAATAAGGTGCACTTCCTGTGGAATTATCGATTTATATCTGAGCAGTGCGATGCCGTTTTACAGGAAGATGCTTGCAACACTCATTCATTCTTATCTCTTCTCAGCTCGGTCTATTTACATCTCTTTCTATCTCTCTTCTGCCCTTGTTCTTTTCTCGTTCCCTCCCACAGGTCTGTGGGTACGTTTGCACGGGCTTTGGACTGCAGCAGTTCAGTTCGGCAGCCCAGTCTACACATGAGCGCTGCAGCTGCCTCCAGAGACATCACGCTGGTACGGCACCACCTACACTCGCTCGCTCACTCGCTGCACACTACATCCTGCTTCCGCAGTACTTCACACGTTGGTCTGGCACATGAAACGCATTCTAATGTCATCTGTGCTTTGCCAATTGTCCATGCAGAAT